>NW_017275737.1:196098-286358 GCF_001594065.2 Cyphomyrmex costatus
CGTAGACGTCCTATGCTCCACATAAAGGAGATAAAAGGAGTGATGACGATTATATATATTATATATATATATATATTATATTATATTATTCTTTATATGAGAATTAGATATCTGTGCAAATATAAAAATAAAACTTACAATTCGAAATACCACTCCGGATCGAATAAGTTTTATGAAAGTAACGATACACTTTCATACAAAAATTACATGGAAGTCATTAATTAGTGTAACTAACAATGTACTTTTAAAGACTGATTAAAGACAGACAATCTATATAATCAACGTTCACTCGCTACGAAAATTTAAGCAACTAATTTACAAAATAATTAGATATTAATTTTACAATCTACTATAATCCCCTGATGTCATAGATACATTCTATGTTTGATTGTATCCATATGGATAACTATGATAGAAATATAATTTTTAGCATTACATTAATGCGTCAGAACAAAAATGCGCTTATTTATAAATCGCAAATTCAATAGTGTAAAAATAATTAATATTTATACAATTACAAAAAATTATCCAAAACCAACAGTCTTTAATAGTAATTTGTTAGTATTAATGTAAAGCAATGGTATGACTATAATTATGGCTAAACTTCACTACATTCGCCTTTGCATGAATAACGTGTTCCAATATTGACTAAAATAATTTTACAAATAATGATTTACTAATACATATTTTGACAGAAAAATACGTATTTAAAATCATAGGCCTGTTCTTTTTACTGAACTGGTGCACAGAGTGCAATAAGTTGAAGTGAAACAAACGTATATCTGTTTCACTTCAACTTATTGCACTGTGTGCACCAGTTCAGACAGGGCAGGTAAAAAGAACAAGCCTCATTATTCAAACTCGCAAATATATTTTGCCCGACACCACTATACGTGTCACTAAGAACATTAATTGGCGAATGTATAGATACACTGCTCACATGAAAATAACATATAAACATAATCCGAGACATCATTGACATTACATAATTAGTGCCTCTTTTTTTAAATTATAAGGTCATTAAAATATAACGAAGAATTATGACAAGTTCCTCATACAGTCACAAAATTCGGATATACTCTAATATTCCTCTTGCACAAATTTGGAACAAATAATTATGTTCGTTACCATAATCGACTTATCAAGTACAAGCATAAACGAAGCAAAACCAAACTTTGGATAATAATCGCTGTTGTCACAAAGAACAGTCATCAATGTCTTAAAGCGTGTTTTATACGCATATCACGAGCAATCTATACATCGTCTCGAACAAAGTCACTGCGAATTTTACGAAACAAAGATGGTGTCGCAGTTTCCGCTACATGACGAGCAACACGTGAAAAAATCGCGTTGAGTCAAATGGCGCATACGTAATAAACCCATTGTAATCCAGGTCCTTAGAAAAATGATGAATGACGCACAATCTTCACGTTTCTTCGATGCAATCATATATTAAGTATACACAGCATGTATCATTTTCAAATGCTCCCTTTTTTTTGTTTCTTCCTTTTTTATTTCTAATTTTTTTTTCGTCTGTTCTCCTTCTCTTCCCTCTCATCTTATACGATTTAATACGATGTCAATACACCGGGCGGTGTCGGCACAACCACCGTGTGTTGTGGTACCACAGGCGGTGCCGGTGGTGCTAAGGGATGCCCGACTAGAACTGCCGCCGCTGCCGGTATTGGTAGTACACCGGATTGCGGTATAGCCGATGGTGTGCTAACTTGTGTCGGTGGGCCTTCAGCTGCGTGCTTGCGCAAATGTCGCAGCATGTTGCCCTTCTCAACGAAGGTTTTCCCACAATCCGGACAACTGTGCGGCCGCTCGTCTGAATGCGAACGCCGGTGCGAGACCAAGTGTCCTTTGCACATGAAATCTTTAGGGCACAGATCGCAGCGAAATGGTCTCTCGGCATTGCTGCCCTTGTTGTGCGAACGCATATGAAAGAGAAGATTGCCCTTTAGTGGGAAACTCTTGCCACATTCTGTGCACACGAATGGACGTTCACCAGTATGGCAACGCATATGATTGACGAGATGTTCCTGTAACAGCGAATTAAGAAATAGATATGACGAATGTTATCTACCTACAATTGTAAAGATTAGATAGAAAGAGAGAAATGTGTACGATTAAGATCTATTTTATGCAATATTATTATACAAAAAAATCAATATTTTATTATTAATGAGTATTATATAAAACGAAATGATGTTTCTCTCTTTAAAGGAGCCAACGTACCTTTCTTGTAAATGGTTTGGAGCACACGTTGCAACAGTGTGAGGAATCTCCAGTATGTTGACGGAGATGGTTATTTAGATGTTCTTTCCTAGTGAACGTCCTTTGGCAAAACTCACACCTATGTGGAGATTCGCCAGTGTGGATGCGCACATGATTCGTTAAATGCTCCTTTCGAGTAAATGACTTGGAGCAGAAGTGGCATCGGTGTGGCGATTCGCCTGTGTGTTGACGCACGTGATTGGTCAAATGTTCCTTCCGCGTGAAGGATTTGGTGCAATACTGGCACTTGTGCGGTGACTCACCCGTGTGCTGCCTGACGTGGTTCACCAGGTGATCCTTCCGCGTAAATGCTTTCGGACAGTATGAACAGCGGAAGGGCGTCTCCCCTGTACACAGTTTACAAGCGAATTCGCGTTGTTTGAGAAAAATCCGTCATTTAGAACTCAGTAGAGTTATTCTGCACAAGGCGAGTTTTGCTTGATGTAACGCACAGAGAAGGCACAATATCGGAAATTGGACAGAAATTTCCAAATAGTCCAAAAAGTGAAAAAGTAAATTTACATCTCAAATATATAAAATGTATATTTCTGTATATCAAAGAATTAATTTATACTAATTTTAAAACTGTATAATGAAGATGATCTATGTAAAGAATCAGTAAAAAAGCTATTTGTCTCATTTTCTTTTAATTTTTAAATTAGAAAGATTTTAATAAATTAAAAACAAATTCCCCAGACTTTAATTTAGCATCAACATAATTGTTTAAGATCGCTATTTAGTATTGCAAAAATTGTTGTATCCATTATTACGGGAAAAATTTTGAATTATTTTCTATTCAATATTGTGTGTGCCGTGTTCTTACGTTACATCGAAGAAAAGTCAGCTTGTACAGCAATATACTACAGTGTACTCTGGATATTATACTTACTAATTTTGTACATCAAATAATACTGAAATACTATTACACTACCATGACTTTTACACTAGCATGAAATCTTATCTTGCGATTTGTTAAAAGAGCAAGTACGTATAAATTTCTCTCTTGAATCTCACATCTAATAATTAACATTTTATATTAACTATATTTGAACTAAAACGAAGTTCGAGACTTGTACCACCCATGATAATGAGACAAAGTTACAAAAGCTAAGGAATTATTTACAAGTCTCCGACAGTATGAAATACACAATTCGTTTGGCAACTTGTCGGGAATACGGAATAAAAGCTGTGAACATTTATAAATGAATTGTTTAAGTACTGTTAATAGGAGACATAGTAATGAGAGCGGTGTATTAGGCAGAACTGCAGCAAATGTTCCTGGGGAATTCAGTAATGAAGTAGAGTTTTGTGATACTCGGTTAGGTGTAAACATGGTGTACAATGAGACGCGTGGCAACTGAGAATGAGTGAGTGAAACTTTATGGCGATCCCGTCTAAATGAAAATCAATTCTCATGCAAGTGTCCAATCCTCAGCTGAATGCGCCAACGTACATATACAGGTTGTCCCACTTCTAGTGGATCAATCGTTAACGATACCATCTTTTAAGTGAAGACAATTCTGATATTCAAATAACGTTGAGACTTTTGAGTTACGGAGCGAATAAAAATGAATTCTGTAATGTGAACTTTAGAATTTCAAATAAATAATTCCGCTTTTATTATATTTTAATATATTAATTGGTTTAAAATTTTAAGTAAAATGGTAATTGTCACCTAAACTTAGTCACGTTTCTACTTCTGAGACGCGTAACGCATTCAATATTTTTTATCAAAGAAAATCAGCTCAAAAGGCTCAAGTTCAAGATCGCGATTAAAGCCAGTGAATCCAGTAGAAGTAAAACAGCCTTTGTGTAAAGCCAGATGAAACTGGAAGCGTGTGGAAAGATGCGTGTCTCGACTAGCGTTCGATCGAACTACCTAAAAACGCTGCTTGATGTTATACGAAGTGTAACTGACTATTCTCATAGAGTCCTTCTACAATATCGATCTCTTATAGCCTCTAAAGAAAAAAAGAAAAAAAAAAGAAAAGATAGGATAAATTCTGAATTCTTTTTTCCCTCTCAATGCCACATATATGTATGTTAAATATATATATATATATATATATATATAAATAGACCACGAACACAACTACTTTTAATAGAGATACTCTTAACAATGATTATATCGGTTGCCCGTGAAGTGAACATCTGCCAACCGCTCTCACCTGTGTGTTGGCGGATGTGGTTAACAAGGTGTTCCTTTCTGGTGAACGATTTGGAGCAGAAGCCGCATCGGTGTGGAGACTCACCCGTGTGCTGGCGAACGTGGTTCAGGAGATGTTCCTTTCGCGTGAATGTCTTCGAACAGAAGTCACAGCGATGTGGCGTCTCGCCCGTATGCCACATTATGTGGTTCGTGAAGTGCTCCTTCCTCGTAAACGACTTACCTGCATACCGTAGCGTTGAACAGAAAAAAGCATCGAAAACAGGCACGCTTCATTAGATTGCAATACCAGAGGAACGTTCATTTTATACATATATCATATGTATAAAGTACATGGTGCAAATCGCGTGATTGGGACGATTCCAAGATATGTGGAAATTTGTAATTAATCTTTCATTATTACTAGTAATTAATACTCAGAAAATACCTTTTGGAAGACTGTGACTGATTGTGAGTCACATTCTTGACTTATACTCTATCAGATTAAATTAAAAGGACAATCCTAGATGGCTGTTCATAAATATAATAGTATGAGAAAAACAAGCAATTTTCATGTTTAATTTTTAACACTTTCAATGTAAAGGGGACGTACAAAAACTAACGTACCCATCGAATCTCGAATAACCCAATTAAGAATTTAATCACGCGCAAGCTGCAAGCGTTCAATTTCGATTATTATGATCGATCACATTGAGCCGTAGCCTTCGAAAAATAAAACTGCAAATTTGTATGTACAAAGGTTATAATCCGAAAGTAAGTTTTCCTATTTTATGAAAAACAGAAAGACAAAATTTTAAAAAATGAGGAATTTTTTTTAACTCATTACACACTATGGTTATTTTTTTTTTTATAAAATTGCCATTTCTTTTTCTATGCATTTGTTGTATAGTGAAAAGTTTTTCCACATTTGTTTGTATCACAACGTGCTCATTTTCGCGAACCACCTATTAACCGCTGTCTTAACTTCCTCGTAATTATTGCATTGCTGCAGGCCGTCTAGATAGAGCTTTACTTTGGGGAAGAGCTGGAAGTCGCTTGGATCAAGATCCGCAAAATGTTTCTATAAGGCCTGAAGAACCCAAGGCTGCGTTCGAAAATGTTACCCGAATGTCCTCGTATATCATCTTATTCTTGTTTAATATTGCGGGTAAACAACAAGGATAAAACGATATACAGAGACACTCGAATAACGTTTCCAAACGCATCCCAGAATCGTTTCTTAAGTGAAAAAATAGGGAAATTTACTTTTGATTGATCGTAAACGACTCGCGAAGAGTGAATATGACGTGATATACACAAAGTGTGAAAAAACTTTTCACGATACAACAAATGCATACAAAACAATGTCGATTTCTTGAAAAAATAGCCAAAGTCTAATAAATTAAAAAAATGTGTTCATAATTTTAAACTTTGTTTTTCTATTTTTCCTAAAGTAGAAAAATCAGTGGGTCAATTCCAAACAGAATCGTAACACTCATAACTCGTTCTCGTAAAACTTGTAAGAATTTGTGAATTATGATTAGTATTCTAATTTTATGCGTGTGTATCGTAAGACGTACGATTGTCAGTAAATATCTACGATTTCTTGTACAATAAATCTTACGGCTAGTAAAAGAATCTGTCTTTAAAGATATTACATAAAAGATGACTGCGCACAATATCGAAGAAATAGAGAACAGCAAGAATTTCAACCTAACAAAAACTGTACTCCACAATATATGATTTTTGAGAGATTGAAATTCTTATATTCTCTGTTTTTCCTATTCCATTAATGATTTTTTGATTGTAACACCACACCCCAAAGTCTCCCGAAATGTGCACGCCGCGAAAAAGAATGAAAACCATTGGTTTGGCGCGCAAATTTTCCCCATTTTGAAAAACGTCGAACCGGTCAACGCGCGCTTGTATGTATACACGTGTCACGTGACATGTATAGATCGGGGCGCATGCTTGCGACCCCGTTCGAATAAAAATACAAATTTCGAATTCGCGATACTTCGTCGTGGTGAACGCGCGGCAGTATTTTTACTTGATCCGTCTGCGATCGCGTGAGGCACATCGTCAATAAGTGTGATCAACGCGAAGCGTAATTGACTGATTAGTGTCTTGGCACACATCTGACAATTCGCACGAGTAATCTCGGAACATTACATTTTGCGGCCAAATATCTGATCCGCTACGACATTCGTTACAACAAAGAACGAATTAAATCGACAGACTGCCGTGTGCGATGTCAAACAAAGAGAACTGAACATTTTCTTTTCCCAACACAATTCAACGACATGACACTTTGCGGGTATTTACCGTAATTTTGATTCGGACGTAAGAGACTCGCGCACGGCGCGCAATGAAACTCGATTTCCGACGCCGTACAAGGAAATACCACGAAAATCAACGATTTACCGTCGACGGAATTAATTTCGTCGTATCGTCGATAAAAATGGCACACGCAAAAACGTGATCGTATCGGGGGTCCGGTCCGCAGAAGGTTGGCACGCGAGCGAGCGAATTAGAATGATAGAGAGCTAGAAAAAAGCAGCAGGAAAAGCCTCGTACAAACCGCTTAAATTTACGAAATAGCAAGTCATGCCATCACAGTTCACGATCAGACGTTGGATGAGAAATAAAGGGCCTCTTTTATAAAGAACCGACCGGCGGCGGGTTGGAGCCTCGCACGATTCCCGAGGACTGAGGAAGGAAGAATGGGGTTTTCCCCCCCCGTCGGCAGTCGGGGACGAGGGCAAGCGCACCGACGCGGCTCTCTAAGGTTAGAGGGGCGCCTCCTCGTCTCCGCGAAGGAATGCGCACGACTTGCGCTCCGCGGTCGGCCGACCGACCGGGCGAGGAAGGGGCGGTTTACTCGCGATGCGCGATCAATTCTCGCGAATTTTATTTCACCGCCGCGGCAGCGGCTGCGGCTGCACGCACACACACACACACACACACACACACACGTGCACGTTTGTACACGTACACGCGCACAGAGCGCGTTCGACGTAACTCCCGGTACGCGTCATGTCAATTTTACCGAACGCGCGCTCGATTTGCGCTCGATTTGTCAAATCTCATCGATCGGGCGGTGCCGGATCGTGAGAGAGTCGATCTCTCTTTTCCTTTTTTTTTTTCGTTTTTTTTTCTCTTACGACTCGAGGATATTGCTTGTTCAATAAATGCGTGTTCGAGATGAGCTAAAGAAATTTCAGAGATGCACAACTCTTCTCGATGCTTATAGAAAATGATGAAATCTCTACGAACCGTGAAATGATTTTTACCGGAATCGATACCTACTTATTTTGGCTGAAGAAGACTCGATAAGTCGAAAATATCTCAGCATTATTTAAAATAAAATTTGTTAATTTTCATTCGACATCTCTTTATCGCTTGTCTTGGCTTTATTTCTTTCTTCTAAATTAATTTAATATCATATTGTAAATATTAAATCACAATGTAATACTTCCAGTTATTTATACTGAATTTAATGTCTTTGGAGTATAAATTATGCATCTCTAAAATGGAATATTGTTTTATTAATTAATATTGGTAGATGTATCCAAACATTTACCATTTGGGATTGCAAAAAAATATAATATATACAACATATATATAATATATACACTAATAAAAGAAATCTCAGTACTTCAAAGCTTACAATGCGTTCTCTGAAAAAATGTACACACTGTAGTCAATTTTTCAACGCAAACATAAATTAAAAAGCGCATTCTTTTCATGCCTGTATGTGAAAACTGTAGCAACCATATTTGTTACACTGAAACTAGTATATGTGCTGATTTCTCCAACTCAACTAATTCTAATCGATGATTAACTGTCAACCGTAATTGGTCAATTGTACTAAACAGCAAATGCTGTTGGTAAAATCAACTCTATAGCTTTAAAAGTTAGAGAATTATTTTTTTTAATTCTCTCTCTTCCAAGTTGCTTAAATCTTAAAGTTCAATGTTTTCTCATATAACATTAGCAGAATTAGGAAGTAACTAGTTATCTTTTTACAGAATAAGAATGTTGATTTTACGAACAATTCGGTTTCCGGCCGCATAGATCGACAATAGACGCGGTATGGCGATTGAGAGAATGGACGCAGGAGGAGGCTAGGCAGGGAAAGTTCAAGATCTCAGATAGAGGAAAAGTTAACAAATTACATTTAAATAATTTAACGATTTGACCATAATTCTTTTTCCATCCGAGATCTCGGATCGATTTCTAGCACTTTAGATACAAAGCTTTAGCGTAAAGTCCAGTAGACTTTATTTCAGATCGCAATGTAATTGTAAATTTAATAATACTTTAACTTATCTTAAATACAGATGAACATTTCTTCGCGCGCGTGACAAAATAAAATAGATTTCAAAAATTTCACCGATCGGAAAATGGATTTGTTATATTTCTGTATAAATTACTATGGTTAAATTCTCTAAGCTTCTCTAATTAAAAACTTAAATGATTTTCTGTTAAAAAAATTCTTATTTGCTACTTTAATAATTACAAATACATTATATCATATGGAATACATATGTATTTTGTCAGATAATATCAAATAATATCATACTTACCTTGTTTCAAAATTTGTTACTATAAATCTTTATTAATCATATTTCTAAATTCATCTTTCGTAATAAAGTACTTGGCAATAATATTTTATCAATAATCAATGACTGCGTTCAGCAGAGAAAGCAGCTTTGTAATTATTGTAAAATTCTTCAATATGGTTCTTGCTTTTGGTTTTTTATAAATCTAAATATCTAAACTAATTATATTGAAGAATTTTGTAATAATTGCAAAGCTGCTTTTCTACTCAACCCAGTCATTGATTATAGAAAATATTACCTGTGCAACAACAGTCAATTGTTATTAATAATTTTAGCAAATATTGGATTATCTGGTTTCATTTCAATCGTAACACAAATGACTGTAAAGATAATATTTAAGTATATTTTGATTTAAAAAGTGCCGAATATAAGAACTGGAAAAAGTCAAAATGTTATTTCCAACATACCAATGATTTGAATGTGTATTATCATATTTGTGTGCGCAATTGCCTATATTATTATTCTTCTCGGAATTTATTTTTAAATTTTCTGAAATATTGTCAATTAAAAAAAAATATTACCTTGGAAAGAAATTAGAGAAAGATGACAATCATGTCAATTCAGGAAATATTTCTGGAATCGTCCCATCAAACATCGTAATTTGCTTCGTTACTTATAATTTATATAACGGCATAAATCTTCCTTTTTCATTCGAATTAATTTCCAAATTTACATTTAAATTACAGATAGAAAAATATGAAAAAGATTATACCACTTACCACATATTTCACAACGAAACGGTGTGTCGTTTGTGTGCGAGCGCATATGATTAGCGAGATGCTCTTTCCGTGTATACTTCTTGCCGCAAGCTTGACAATGATGAGGAGTTTCTCCTGTATGCCACATAACATGGTTCATAAAGTGTTCTTTGCGAGTAAAGCTCTTCTTGCAAATATCACATCGATGTGGAGTCTCACCGGTGTGTTTGCGAACATGATTTACCATATGTTCTTTTCGAGTAAATGTCTTCGAACAGTATTGGCATCTGCAAGAATCATGCCACGGTACTTTTGCTATCTCCAAAGCCGTATAATTAAACTTCATTATCCATGGACTGAATTTCAATATCAACATATAATACTAGTTACAAATTTGAATAATTTTTAGTTCAAGAAAAGGAAATAACTTTTTTAATGTATTTTTAAGGGGAGCGCCAAGTTCGAATCTGCTGTCAGAAAAATTCCATCAAATCAAATTTTTAAAATATATTAAATACATTTATTTCCTAATTTTAATAAAACATATTTTCTTACATCTCTTAAAAACTAGATCTAACGAAAATATTTCAATGAAAGATTCAGGTATAGTGTCAAAAATTATTCTAAAAACAGCCTTTATGCTTTTGCACAAAACCTTATAAACTAGTGAAATTATTAACTTTATTGTTGAGAAGTCATTGTCATTTACTATATTTATTCAATAACTTTGATCATATTTGGCATCTGAATAAATCATACGAGTGAATAAAGACTCACCTATACGGCGTCTCGCCTGTATGACATCTTGTGTGGTTATCCAAATGCTCTTTGCGCGCGAAACTCTTACCGCAAACCGTACAATTGTATGGTTTGTCGGTAGCATGTCTTTTCATGTGACGTTCTAGTGAGGGCGCATTCGCAAAGACGTGAAAGCAAACGGTACAAGTAAACATGGATCCACCCAGATGACATTTGCCGTGACGTGTCAAATCGTTCGCATTCGAGAACGCTTTGCCGCATACCTGAAATCACCACACATTCAATACTGATCTATATACGTATTTTGAATGAATGAATCGCTGCACACATAAACGATTCATCGTATTGTATACCTGACATGTGAATGGCTTTCTCTCAGTATGATATCTGCGATGTACAATGAGCTGATAACGAAATTGGAAGATCTTTCCACATATCTCACAAGCGTGGCTGCCTACCGACACGGGCGATGCGCTCGGGCCCGGCGTCGCTTCGCCGTCGCTTGACTTTATGTCAAATTTGTTCAGTTGAACCTGCTGCACGATTGGTGTGCCATTTTGTATCGTGGTAACTGTTTGTGTAGGTACAGTGCTACCTACTAAAGTCGTTCCAGCTGCAATCTCACTCTGCAGCTTTCCAAAGACTTCATGATACGCCAAGAGCTGATTAATATCTTCAACATTAACCTGCCAAAAGAACAAATGCAATATTCTCGATATTTTTAGATACAATTATTACAATGGTTTCCACATATTTACCTTGTACATATTTTGTACCATTTCGACGCCAAGAGTCTTAGCCAAATCTTGCTCGTTTCCTGCGCTAATTTTGACAACCGATCCGTCTGCAGTCCTCACGTCCATCATGTGTCCTCCTGGTTTCAAGTCAGGGACTTGAAATCTATAGAAGAGAGAGAGAGCATCATTGTTATATTTATTCAACATCAATATAAAGATTGAAAATTAAATATTTGTATACATACTGGGTCATATTCAATTGCCGCAATTCCTTTTCTTTTTCGGGTTTCTCAGAGTTATTCTGACTTCCCCCCTCAGTGGTGGAATTACCGCTGATGTTGACTCCAATCTGCTGCTGCTGCTGCTGCTGTTGCTGCTGCTGCTGTTGTTGCTGCTGCTGCTGTTGCATCAAGGTCTGTTGAAGATCTTGGGGTGGTTGTAATTGCAGATCGCATTGAACTTGACAGTGAACCTGATTGTCGCTGCAGCGCTCGGTGGTACAACTTCCGCCTTCGTCCTTGACTTTGTTGTCGTCCCGTTGCGCGTTTTGGCCGTGCGCCGTTGGCCCATTGTTCTGAGCGTTCTGATGATTCGGTATCTGATGATGAGACTGCTGCTGCTGTTGCTGCTGCGGCTGCTGCTGTTGCTGCTGGTGCAGCTGCTGCTGCGCTTGCGCCTGCATTTGTTGTTGCATTTGTGCATGTGCAGCCAGATGACTAACACTCGCTGGTAGATGTGCGCCGTCTAAATTAAGGCCAGGAAGAGACACAGGAATCTGCCAAACATATACAAAAATATTTATGCAATATAATATTTAAAATATATATTTATAATATTACACATATATACATAATTATATGATACACTTTACTTGTGCGATAAGAATCAATAATTTTAAATAAGCAGCTTATATAGAATTATATTTGTCTGAATCTTTTGGTATACTAAAATATGTAATCTTTCAAGCATTCTTCACTGACTTTCTAAACGCAAATATGTTTTAAGTAATTAATAAATCTAATCTGTACACGCATATAACTATAAGCAACAAGTAAATTAATATTATGAAATAGTTTCTGCACGTAGGTGACAAACTGTACAAAATGGAATATATTGTATACAATAAAATAAAATTCCTTGTGTAAAATAACAAAACAGACGAAAATTATAATAGTGAAACATAAGTGCCAAATATTCGATCATTCTTTGATCGTTACAGTCGTCACCTACAGTGTGTCGCTTACTAACACGCATCCTCATTAAAAAAACGATGCGTGTTATGTAACTCCTGCAAAAGCATAAATCTAACTACTCCAGATCGGAGTAATTGGAGTAAGCCGCATTCAGATTGTTGTCGTTACACAAAACACGTGCCGCTACACATTAACAAACCTGTGGATTCGACTGCAGAGAACTGTGATGGCTGCTGCTGCTGCTAACTGAAGGCTGATGATGATGCGCGGCTGTTGACTGTTGCTGATGATGCGAGCTGGAAGTCAACGCCATTTCCTGGTTCAGTGAAGAGGCTGGCTCTTTGGAGGATGATGCCTCCCCACCGCCACCACTCCTATGCGAGGAGTTGTGGTGGGAATGGTGGTAGACCGAAACTTGAGGTAGCGGTCCGGGAGAAAACAGATTGGTGAGGACCCAATACTTAGCTACCGAGGAGGCTACCGAGGAGGCTAACGCTACGGCAGTACCTACACGCAGGTCCGCGGATGAATGGGGAGTACTCCCTACATTGCCAAGACTCGCGGT
The DNA here is from genome assembly GCF_001594065.2 of Cyphomyrmex costatus. Classification (NCBI taxonomy): domain Eukaryota; kingdom Metazoa; phylum Arthropoda; class Insecta; order Hymenoptera; family Formicidae; genus Cyphomyrmex; species Cyphomyrmex costatus. The sequence continues at coordinate 209,102 of NW_017275737.1, forward strand.
CGCAGTAGCCAAACCACCTGGGTATGAAGGACGACCACTTTGACCCGCGTTTACATCCTACCGATATACATTCAAACATTTGTACAACATTGATAGAGCATGCAGCGGCATGCACCAGGCTGAAATCCAATCGACAAATGCGTCACTTTTGACACGTGTCTCTCTCTCTCCCTCTCTCTCTCTCTTTCCCTTTCCTCTGCAACCCCCCCCCCTCTCTCTCTCACTCTCTCTTTCTCTCTTTCCCTCCCTTCCTCCCTCCCTCTCTCATAACAGGAAGGATTCCATCGATATTCGTTATCAATGAATTTACTCTACACCGGAGACAGTGGTCTTTCTATATTAGGTATATAGAGAATATGAACCTTGAGGCAAACGCTGTATATCCACACCTATATCAGACCGTACGATGTAATCGTAAAGGCACATTCCATTTTCGAACTTAAATACATGCAATCTGTTAGAGCTCGATATGTTAAAATATTACGCATAAAGACAACGGGAGAAGCAAAATATTAGAGTTACAAGAGTAAAAAAGAGTAGAGAAGAAAGCGTAAGCAAACTTATATATAGATGTATGTACGCTACAAGCATTTCTAACTTAAGGAACTATAAATTACAGCAATTTGACTTGTGAATCTCTAAATTTCTCGAAGCGAAACCTTACTCCAAAAGAGTAAGGTTTAAGATGCTGCCACTATCAAAAAGGCGTAAAAATTTGCATTCTTCAATAAAAGTGACAGATTTTCACTCTTTCAAAGTGAAATTTCACACTTTTAAAGCGAGAGTCATTTTAAAAAAAGAAAAGTAAAATTTCTTTTCTTTGGAATGACTCACTCCAAAAATAGAAAAAAGTGAGAATCTATCATTCTTATTCAAGAGTGCATATTTTTCACTCTTTATTTTAACCCTTTTGTAATGAGATTTCACTCCAAGAAATTTAAAGAGTAACCATACAAAGTAAAAATATCTAATAAAAAACTCTAAAGGCATTTATCGTAGGTAAAATAATTGCAAGTAACAAAATGTAAATAAAACATTGCGTTGAAAAAAATAACTAAACGTCGTATATGAGCTTTAATTCTATAAAGGTTTGTAAAACATTAGAAATCTAATCTCTGACACAATTCATTCCAGCACGCAGACTAAAAGTGAACAATCCGTAAATTAAAAAAAGCTCATTATACAAAATGTTTTAATATATATTTAAAAGTCAGCACAAGTGCATCTGTGTAATCGTAATTTGCGCATTTGTAGTTTGGTGTATAGCCTGTTTTGCGACTGGAAGGTATCTCACCTCTTGTTGTGCCTGCGTAGTCGCTGGCAATGCATGCTGCTCACTATTCATCTTCGTTCACTGAAGAATATTAATTAAACGTGTCTGACATACTTCATTTTTCATCCTGCAAAATGCATTATGTAAGGTTAGTCTCGCTTCATTACCTGCTAAGTCAAAAATACTAACGCGAGTAACGGATAAACAAACACACACATCATTATTCGCAGCAGCCAAGGATTCGAGGTGAGATAAAAGAAGTCGAACGGGGGGTATCTCAGACGTGAACACGTCGGCTTTTCAACACAGGCTTAATTAACGTGCGAAAGCGGCGTGCGCGTTAATTAAATAATGTAATGCGCAACGGCAAGCGTATTGGGTTTGTAACGACTTTTCGTTGTGTAATATCGATTCACGATATCAAAAAAATGCGCACCATATTGTTATCGTGGGAGATGCTACGATTTTTCCACGAATTGCGGCTTTTCGAGCGTTATGTACGTCTTTAAGAGAGCGCGGTCTCGTGTCGTGTACGTGACTTTTCTCGACGGAGTCCTATATCGTCGCGATTACCGATATACGGCGGTCGTTGCGTCATTCGAAATCTGGCGAAACGTGCTATCTATCGTCCGTTTAACCTCGAAAAATGAACCGTTGCCACGAAGGCGACGGGCGGACGAGTAATCGTTCGTGATCGCGCCCGAGTCCGCGTAAACATTCGCGTGAACCGAGCGAGTGAGCGAGGGCGGGAAGACGCCATTCGCGATGACGATGACGACAATGACAAGCAAGAAGGAATGCCGCGATTGTACGATTACATTTTAACCTCGCGGCGCTCTTCTCTCGACGGGCTCGTCGCTGCTCGGCCGCGAGCGGGAAAGAGTGAGTCATCCTTTGGTACGCGCCATCATATCGCGCCGCACCGCGCCACAACCGGACGACGAGGGACTCGTTCCCTTTCAGCCGCCACTTTATCGTATCTTCCCATCTCCGTCTCTATCGCTCTCCCATTTTTTCTCCGCGAGCGAAACAAAATTCTACTCCGATAATGCCATGAGAGTAGCCGTGAGAGCGAGAGGGAAGAGACGAGACGAGAGAGGACATGTGAAAGACGCGGGATTGGAAATGGACGGATCTCTTTAATGGCGCGGCCGCCGGAGCAGCCGCGACGAAGAAACGAACGGGCGCGTCGCGGCGGCGGCGGCCGCCGACGACCGCTACGTGCCATCGGCTACGAGAATTCCCGTCGTCGGGTATCGTTCGTCGCCGTCGGGCCGTCGTCGATCTGGCGCGTTCGCTCCTTCGCTCCACAGAGAGCAACGGGGACAAGGGGCCAACAAGATGGACGTGCTACGCGGCGGACTCGGGGCGAGGGGGATACGGATAGACGCGCGGCGCGGAGCGGCGCGCCGCGGCGCAACACAATACGCGGATCGGCGCCCGGGTATCTAATGGATATAGGCGGGCAAGTTACAACTCACGTGGTGCGCGGTGCCGTCGGCGGTTCTCGCATCTCGTTCTCCGTCGGCTCTGGAGCCGCCTCCTCCTCGCCTCCTCTGCCACAAGTCTCCACACACACACACGCGCGCGCGGACGGGGGAGAGACGCGCGCCCGTCCCGACACCCAGGGAACGCGCGGGGAGAGGTACGGCCCGCGGTGGAGAGCGGCAAGAGGAGTCGGGCCGGGTGGTGGGGGCTCCGCGCACAGGTCGCCTTCGTTCCTTCGCTCTGCCTCTCCCGCGACGTCTCACCTCGCCACTGACACCCACAAACAAATCTCCGATAATGGCCACGCGCCCTCGCCTACAGTCTCTTCGACATCCGCCACGGTCAGTCCGACGAAGCCGGGACACAGGACGACCGCTTTCGGTCGCGGCGAATGCGAAATCGCGCGAGAATTTCACGGGAACGTCACCCCAACGAGGTCTACGTGTGCTCGCGGTTAACAGAAAATACGACGACTGTCATGGCGGCCCCTCGCCCACCCCGCAGGAACTTACGCGCGCGGGGCATCGCCGAGTGGACGGTCGCGGGACCGGTCCGTTAGGCGGCTTTCGCCCGACGGGGGGGCTCGGCGGTGCCGAAAAAGAAATTATGCGGCCTGTTTTGCGACGAAATGTTGCACGGTCCGCTCGCATTCCTTCTGGTAAACGCGCCAGCTGGCCCCTTCCCGTCTCGCCCAAGTTGCGCGCGCAGCTCTCAGTCACGCGCTTGGCTCGCGCGCTTCCGGTGGCGGGAAAATCACACGATTATGAAAACACATTTTTATTGCTGTACTATTCGCGAAACCCAAGTCCGTCTTATGACGCCTCTGTTGTGCGAAACAAATAAAAATGAAATTATATTAGAAGATTATACAATTCTATTGTAATGCTTCTGAGTATAATCGCCACAGCCATATTGAACCGTGACATCAGAAGCGTGAAACTTTTAATTTTTTTACGCCATTAATAAATAAGGGCAATTTGGATAAAGCAAAATGATGAGATCTTTGAAATAATTTTGGAAATAACCAGAAGCTACACCTTATTCCTCGATTCTGACAAGTAATGAAAAAATCAAGAATTTTCAAAAATTGTCAACTCTGTTTTGTTAATTCTTACGGTACACGTCTTACAAACACCGATAATAATTTTATCGATTTACAATATTAATTATTATTAACAAAAAATTTTAATTCTAATAAATTTTAGGAGAATACAACACTAGACGCACTAACTAAAATTCCAATTGACATTCGAAAATTTAAACTGTAGAAATCTAAACGCAAAAATTAAACAAATCAAATTATTCAATAAATAGATGAAAAATAATATTAATATTTTTAAAAAATCATAATTGCAAGGATTTTAAATGTGAATATTAAGTCTTGAAATCATACAAATTCAAATTTTTTAAAAATAGAGAAAATTTCAAGAATCATTTAAGATCTTGTTAAATTCCTCACTGCAAAATAAGAATCGTGATTACGAGATTTCTAAGAATTTTAATTTAATTAAATCTGAAGGTTTGCGAAAATAGACGAAAATTTAAACTCTCAAAAATTGGCAAAGTATACATATATATAATATATATTCTTTTTATACCTTCTTACATTTATTACTAAAATATTAATTAGTATTTACATCAATTTGTACAAGTGACCGCTTTCTGGTCATACGTATATATAATGACACGTTCAAGTGTGTGCGTGTAGTGTGTTTATGTGTATTCGTTTATGTGAATAAAATTGCAGCTGTATGATTCGCTTCTTTCCACTTTGTTGTCAAGTTTCTATTGTTATGGCAACTTGAATGGAATATGAATTCTTAAAACACAATATATAAATAAACATTCTAATGGGCATTCTTACGAATCATATAATATTCAACTTCATTGACATTAATGGTTACGTACAAATTTGCAGGGTTGGAGAGTAATGCATTATTTGTAACGCCGGTTATCGTTGCAATTATTTTTTCCAGTAATAATTGTGTCAATTTGCTTATTTCTAACATTAATAATAACACACTTGTTTTAATAAATAATAACAGTATATAATCGTCACTTTTATCATTACTTTGTACACATGCAACACATGTACATGAAACGTGCAAAGTGAATTGCAAAAGAAGAAAGTGTTATGTTTTACCGTGTTTGACCATGTTGCAATTAACCACATCATTATAGTCATAGGCCGGTATTCATATTCCATTCTTATTTTAAGAACGTCTAAGTAATGTCTTAAGATGCTAATGCAGCTGTCTGATTGGTTCCTCCATGGTCTGATGACACCTCAAAACTAAACTTAAGACGATCTTGAATATAAAAAACTGACTATGAATACCGGCCACAGTCTCGTGTTGAACCAGTGAATTTAGTGATCAAACAATTGGATGCCACTCTAAAAAAAATGTACATCGTATTCCCATTAGATTATTTTTCAAATTTTGATAATTTGATTAAACTTATACTGATGAGGACCTAAACGAAAGATCGAAATGTTTATTTGTATTATTATATTTTTTAATAAAATTATATTTATATACTTATAATCACACAAACAACTAGTGTTAGCTCTCATTGGCAATAATTTTACAAATTTAGATTTAATCCTTGAGCTTATATTCTTATAGAATTCTAAAAAAAGAAGTTATCAAAATTCAGTGAAAAAATAAAGAAATTGTAACGATTCGTTACTTTTTGAGTAACGTTAACAATGATGAGTTACTTTTCAAAGGAACAAAGTAACGATAATGATTTACTTTTCAAAAAAAAAAAGGACATTCCAACCCTGCGTATAATTAAAAATTTGTCAGAATAAAGATAGTATCAACTATGTAAATACGGATGTATGAAAGTCACAAAGATGCACTTCAACATTTCGATGTGAAGAAACGGAAACATTGACTAGTACACTATATAAAATAATTGTTATCAGATGTGTACGAAACAGAGGAATTAAATAAGACCAATGTTTATACATAAAGTGCTTACAATTTGGTATCATTGTACATTTTCTATTGCACCCTGTACTTGAATATGTTCTTTAAAAGTATAATTTTATCAAAGTGTGACACAATATTTAAAACATAAATATTGTTTCATAGAAATTCAATGAGATGTTATGAAAATGTCATTTATGGCTAGGTTTACACCGTGAATTAATTTAGGTTGCGGTTTATACCCCAAATTCGATCTAAATTATTTAGGTCCCTTGCTGTAAATACTTGAGAGATGATTTGACCTGACTGTAGGTCAGACTTCGATTTTTGATGACCTGATTTAAAATAAGCCGTCTGTAACTTCGGTGTAGCAATCATGACATTTAACCATCAAACTGTCATCTTAAATTCGCGATTTTAAAAAACAGCTAAAAATGTAACAACGTAGATAGTGCTAAGACCGCAAAATACTTCAGATCGCTTATGATATAATGTTTGGGGCCTAGACCTATCTTGAGTCGCACTATATGTCAGGTTGCTTATAGGTCTATATATCAGTGTAAATGGTCGGCGCCTGGATCTATTTTAAGTCGCATCATAGGTCAGGCCGCGTATAGGTCTCTCGGTGTAAACGTAGCCAAATATTCAACATTTCACGTTCTAAAGAAAACAATGGAAAGTTCAAATTAATTCGAATTTACAAATCTTATAAGCGCAAATTTTTACATGATTGTTTCTTTAATAACGCTTTAATTTAATGAGAATTCTTTGTATTTTTAACGATATTTGTCTGTGTCTCATATTGATCGTAAGAATATTTATAACTTATTCATTTCCTGATTATCAATATTATTGATAATTTGGAAATGAGTTTTACCTTTTATAATTGAACTAGTGTACTGAATTAAAGGAAAAGATTACTCTTTTAAATTTATCAAAAACAAGAAAAAAGTTTCAGTGCAATCCAATGTAGTTTTAGAATATACTGGAAGTGCCATTCAATCTAAATAATGTAACAAAAATGTTCCCAACATGTCTGTCGTCGTCTATTTAAAATCTGTTTATGTGCGCTTGCATTAGACTAGATAATAATGGTGTACAATTACCTGACGCGGGGTCTATAATAGAAGTAGCTATTATAGCGTCTTAAGTTGTAAAAAATTAACCATTCACAGTCAAATATTAGAAGAATGATCAATTATGATTGGTCACACACAATTTTCTACAACTTAATACTCTACAATTGCTACTACTTCCAGAGTAGATTTCGTATAACTTTACGCGATACACATCTTTGTAATATTAAAGAATTTCAAAACTGTAGACAATCAACGCATGCGCATCGCAATAAAATAAACAGATGAGAACAGATGTTAGAGAGAGAGAGCGCCAATTAGCTATATGGCATTTTCAGTATTTATTCCAAGAGTGCAGTAATAAAAAGCAAACCTAATATACGTTCGATATCGATATCGCATTATCGAGTAACAGACATAGATTGCTAAATGTGCGCAGATAGAATTTATTTCATACGATCCTTTTGCATGAATAACATAATTGATAAATCTCGTTAATGCAATACAAAGTATCGTTATAAGATTGTCAAAGAAGATTATTGAGGATTTCCGAAATATTGTTTAAATGACGATATTTAAAATACGCAAGCATTTGTAACTCTTCTTTACAAGTCTTTTGGATTTTGTTATGTATTTCACTATCAGTCGATACTACAATTCTGTAGTGATTTCGTCTTGCGGCCGAAAACCGAGAATTGTGAAATCGTCGATGAGATAATCATGAGCTGGCGACCATTCCGACAGAATGGTGTAATTGGCTGCCTCTACGGGGCTACTCTGAAACTTCCACTGGGGATTCAAGTCGCGGTCTAGACCATCGTTGACCCCGCACTCGTCGTGCAACGCACGGATGTTGGTCTCCAAGGGCAGTGTGCCATTGTAACTGCGATTAAAAGCAGAAATGGTTTGCAGTTCTTGACAGTCACTCGTCGTCCTCGATCCTGTTCGCTTCAGATTATTTCCGTAGACGAGAGGCGTCGTTTGACCGATTGTTGAACCATTCGGGCTGAATTTTTCGCTGCTGTAAATGCCGAAAGCACTGTTTTGACCCAAACTTGAACCGAGGGGACTGCTGTCCTTCGTGTAGCCGAGGCTCGAACTCGCTGGACTGATACTCGATTTATCGCTCGCTTGAAACGTCGCGAGAGGCACGTTCGCTTGGAATGTGGTGAGATTAGTGGGGGTGCTTCTCGGTTCGTACACGGGTTGAAGTGGTGGTTGCGACGTCGTGACCGGTTGTGCCGATAACGAGGTCATTTGGACGGGGTTGGTCGTCGGCTGTTGCAGGAATGTCACGAGTTGAGCCACCTTTAAGTTATAAAAGGATAATAAATGTTATACAGTTCGACATTGTTGTTTCATACATGTTTTATCCAAAAGGACAGTCTGCCGTTCAGAAAGAGAAAGGAGCTTTTACGTGGGGAATTCTCGTCTAATGTTATATGCTTTGCATACAGTTGGGTATGTGACTCACCAAAGTGCTTTAGGGACTAGCGTGAAAAAGAATTAAAAGTGTGAGATAATATTGGTAGCGCTTGTTCGTCGTTTTCATTTCAAATAGAAATATTCGTTATAACAATCTTACTTCTGGAGAACTGTGCCTTTTATATCTTCTCAACAGCCGCTCTGCCCATGAGAATAGTCGTTGCCAATCGTCGGGCGGAAGTGGTATTTCATCGTCTCTCCTATTCACGAGAACCAGTATCCTCGCCAGGTCACGTAGTACTGGTCTGTTGTAATAGTATTAATAAAGATTAATAAGAGTTCATTAAATTTTCAATAGATTTTTATTAAAGAGATACACACTCTCTCTCTCTCAAAAAATATTTATAACAGAAATGTATTAGTATAATTTGTATTGGAAGTGTCCAATTTTCAATAGTACACTTTTCTACAATATTTTATTTAATGTTTGACAAATTAATTTTTCCTGCAACGACTCTCAATAGATTAATAATAGAAAAGTATTCGATGGCCTAATTTTTCTATTATACTTGTACCTGTACGCTTGGATTCCGACGGCACCGTCTCCGTTACTTCCCGAATAGTATAACTCTCTGACCTGTCTTCTAGTGTCGTTGAGCATAGCGAGGAAAGTATTGGCTTCTCCACGGAGCGTCGCCAGGTGTTTCAGAAATTCTCGCCTCTCCGCACTGAAATGCACAAGAACGATGAATGAAAATCGCTGCGCGATAAATAAATGACAGAGTGAAAAGGAAGTTAAAAAAATACCTGTCTTCGAACTGCTGGGCCAGCTTCACCGCCTTCTTTTTACGTCGATGTACGACTATCGCGCCGCAGAGGATGATGAAGATACAGATAGTTGTACCGGAGACTACCCCTACCAAAATCGCGACCTGGCTACCGGTGAGGCCGAACATGTAGCCGGTCTCTCGACAGACGCGGCCCATGTATTCGTCCCGGGTGGACCAGTCGGCGATGAAGCCCGATGGGCAGGTGTGCACACAGGTACCCTGATGTAACAGCACAGCGCATCTGGCACACGTGCCGTCCCTGCATCTCCTGCATCCCGTCTCGGACTCGATACATTCTACGGCTGCAATTGATAAAGCACGATTTATTCATTTATCATCTAAATCGAGACGGTTCAAGTTTTTGGAAAAACGTCTGTCAGAATATAAAGTTATTCTTTAATAATAAGCTTAGGTATTAAACAAGAATATCCGATCTCTTCCACGAAGAATATCGTGAAAGCTGTGCCACATTTTTTTAAAGCTTTAGAGCCTACATCTCGAATTTGAAGCTGCTCGATTTACCAAGTTTTCGTTGATGCTATAATGATCGTCAAACTTTGATAAGAATCTTATCCTCGATACAAACTTTGGAATTTTACTCTCTGAAGGCTGTCCTGCAGCGGCAGAAAGTTTGCGCTAGATTTACAGCGCTGGTTATAACGGGGTTGACAGTTCCTTAACTTTGCCTTTACTTGTTGTATATTCGCATTATTATCATTATTATGTATTGAATAAATTTTATTAAACTCAAAATTTAGAGGCACGTTATTAGAATTTTTACTTCTTAAAAGGAATTTGTTGACAGTGGTTACAATGATATTCATAATTAATATAAAATATAATATAAAATCTAAGATGGCGATTTATATGTATAAACTATTAAGGATAATGTACTAAGATATATGGAAATATAATAATCTTTTTATGCAATTCTGACCAGAAAAACCATTTCGTTTTTATGCTCGTAAAAAAGATCACTTTTTGTTAAACAGTGTTTTTTTTGCAGGTCTTCGAGCATCTTGGGCATTACAATTTTCTTCGATCAATCGTCGAATTTAGAATGCGTTGTGTCATGATTCAAACAGTTACAGAAGTCATAAAGAATGCAACACGCGTCGTTCGCGAACGTCGAAATCTTTCGGCCGGAAACTAGGATTTTGTACAAGTATTTAGGTAACGTAGCTACGCGCGCGTTATGTGTGTCAGGCATTTGGGCCATTGCTTGGGGCAATGGATCACTGTGGTAAGAATGCGAGAGAGATTCGTACATTACTTTCCTCATATTCTCGCGGTATTTCATCACGTGTATATGTTTTTCATGTGATTTTACATCTTCGTTCTTCCTCTTTATCATTAGAACTATGTTTTTTCGACGGAAACGATATCCAGCGAATCATTTTTCGGGCATTATTATTTTCTAAATATCATTTACACCTATATTCTTGAAAAGAGACTCATCTCGCAGTAGCTTCAGTATTTTAATACATTTTTTAACATCTTCATCGTGATATATTGCGAGAGACTCACTGATAATCTCCTAGTTGTATGCATTTATGCCCTATGTATGCTAACATCTCCTAGTTGTATGCATTTCTACCGATGTGAACCTGGCGTCCAACTTTAATAAAAATAAAAATGGATACCGTAGCGCGTTTGTACTTCGTTTTGTACCGCTTGTTATTACGTACCTATATAGTATACCTCAAAAAGTAAATTTACTAAACAAAACAAAATTCAACTCAAATACAAAATTAATTAAAAAATAAAAAAAAGATCAGCGCGCAGCTATAAAATTTTGTAACTTCGTTCATGCCATTCAAAAGAGAATCGTTTGTATCTCTTTCATTTCCGTTTGTATCTCAAAAGGTTCAAAGATACAGCGCTTTTCAAATTTTTGGAAATTTGTCAAGAAAATAAGTCGGTTATTTTAAGAGAAATCGAAAAGCAATTAACGGCGTTCGAAAAAGAACCATTTGTATCTATTTCATTTTCATTTGTACCTCAAAGGGTTTGGAGATACAGCGTTTTTCAATTTTCGTGCAACCTTTGTTTGAGGTACAAAGAAAATAACAAGTGATACAAACGGAGTATACAAATGTGCTATATATATCTATTTTTATTCTTGTTAAAATTATGCGCCAAGTTCACATCGGTTGCATCTCTCGTTTCCTTTCTCTTCCTAGTTACATCTCTTCCTTCATGCTCTGTGACCACATAATACATCACGCGGGGTCACTCCGGATGGACAGTGAGCGAGAAAATTGAAAGACCTTGTGTGCACGAGGGGGAAACCATAGTGAGACGGTTCATTAGTACATGTATGAGGAATGCGGTTGCTGGTTTCTTGATTATGTGGGTCTATAAACGCGCGTGCGCGTTCCGCGCACTTCAAAACGGCACGACGGACGCAGCGACGACGGTCACACACATTCTCCAAGTTGAGAACACTAGGTCGGAACCCGCTCGGGACTCTTTCTCTATCGTGGCGTGTTGGTCTATGAAAAAAAAAATCACGGAACCACCTATTTATTTGACCGTCAACAGCCTACGACTCCGTCGACGATTCGATTACTTCTAAGTATCGCCATCGGGACGCGCGAGTCCCTCCGTGTTTCAACTTTCTACGCGTTTTTCTCGCGCATGACAGATGGCTCAGCTCTCGGAAAATGTGCCGGACAATTTGTCAAAGAGAGCGCCGCATTCAGAAGAATATCTTATAATCGTATGACAAGAAAAAATTGTGCTATATTATTGGATGACTATTATTTGTATTAACGATCGACTTTTATCTCGTATTATCTCGATGGAAAGTACACATTGTCGATCATTTAATATATTATTTAATAGAAAGTCATGCGTGACACGTAGTTTTGAAAGTCTACCGGGAAATAGTTCAAGGAGAAAAGAAAACGGATATTTACGTTATTTAAACAAATTAATATATATAGAAAGATTTATAAATAATGTATAACAGAATTATAAAATATTTCGATAACAAGAGTAAAAAAACTTACATCGCGAAGAAATTTATATTCTTAGAGATTATTTCGACACTCCAGATTTAAAATTAATTGCGCTACGTTTTCATTTTGGTTTTCGTATGATTTTTCAAAATTGCGTTCCTTAAACGCGCCATGAAGAACTTAATATTATAATTAATGTAAAATTATAATTGATAACAAAAATACGATATCATAAAAAAATTTGTATTCTTAGAAATTATTTCAACTCCATTTAAAATTAATCGCACTACTCTCCTGTTTTCAATTTTTTTTAAGCGAGTCAATAAAAAGAAGAATTAATAGTGAATGTAAAAAATTTATACAATGTTTTCAGTAATACAAATACGAAACTTATATCGCAAAGAAATTCATATTAGATAATTAATGCGAAAAGATTAAATCTCAATCACTTAAATTTTTACATATAATTAAAATCGATATAATTCTAAATACACTTTAAAGTATTCAAAGTATTTAATTTTTTTCTGATTAAGTTCAGCTTTTCGTATTGTTTGTTATTTATATCTCTGTGACATGTTTTGTTTATGTTCACTACTTCTCTTGTATTCCGTATGGTACAAAAACATTATTCACTTGTATTATAAATATAATAAAACGAAATAATGTCTTATTTCTACAATTATAATATTAAAAACAACCTTATTTCCCTTTGCCTATAAGCGCACGACTCTCCGACGCGAAACGAGGTCCACCCTAAACCCCCTTTTATCTAGGAGTGCACGATTTTCTATGCGAAACGAGATCCACCCCTAGGCAGAAGGGCAGATGGGGTAGTGTTCGCTTCGTGTGGAAAGTCGTGCGCCCCTAGGCAGGGAGAAAAGTGAGGTGGTTTCTAATGTTAGATATATGTCAAAGAAATAAGATATTATTTCATTTTATTATTTTATTAAAATATAGATGAACGCGTTATACTGAATACAAGAGAAGTAGCGAACGTAGAAAATGTCAATAAAAGTAATAACGCACTGTAACTACGAAAAGCTGAATGTTATCGGGAAAAAAAATTCAATACTTTAAAATGTTATACACTATAAGTACAGAAGAGTCCTCTACATAATTCAAAGTGTGCGTAATTCAGGATTTATTCATTATTTTGACTGTAGTATTATACTGACTTTAATTATATGTAAAAATCAAAGTAATTGGTGAGATTTAACCTTTTTGCAATAATTATACTTTTATAGATTACTTTAACTCTCTGTAGATATTTTTAAATCAATTGTGCCACATTCTCGTTCGATTTTTCAGATCGATTTCCATCAATAAACAACTTTTCGTTATCTTGTGCACGTCGGAAAGCTGTTAGTGGGTTTTATACGAGTTGAGTTTTAATTAGATAAATTAAAGGTCGAGGAGAGAAGTCGTTACAAGCGGCCCACGCGATTGAATCGGCGCAATTTTCCTCTTTTCTACGAACAAGTTTTTTTATCGTCGTTTTTTTTTAAACCAGAAAAGCTATGAGAAGAAAAACAAGAAGAAAAAAGAAGTCAAATCTTGCAGATTTGTAATATCGAGAATTTTGATTTCACAGATGTAGTGAAGAATCATTTATAAAGGAACTCAGACAAACAATTGTAATGGCAACTACATATTCGTTGTACTTTTTAATTAAAAAGAATTTATCTTGACGCCACAGTTGTTGATATCAAATCTTTTTTTTATATAATACAAATAATACATATCATTAGAGTTAATAAAAATAGTATCACTTGGGTCCTACTTTTTAATTTAGTACAAACACATAGCATTACTTGAATTTTATAATTTGATAGATACAATCGTTTTTTTCGAGAAGCATGTACTTTTAGTGCCTTTTGTATCCTTTTTATTTAAAAGGTATGTTTTTTACTTTATTATAAATTCACGTAGTCGTCCCGTGAGTGAATACCAAAACATGGTCTCTTTTTAGACGTGCACACGAGACTCGTGTGTCAATCGTCCGTATGCTCTCTAGTATACGCACAAGAGTACAGTTACTCACGTTCACGACACAACGCACGCAAGTGTGAGGTACGAACATTCGACCCACAACGGACCAAAGAGGCTGGATTGAGTACCGGACAAGTTGGTACAAACTTGATCAAATAATTTCGAACTTTATTTTCCACACCAAATACATTAACTTACTTGGTAAATAATAGAATAGTTTTTCATTTTTTTCCTTAATTCCATTTGAAACTTTTTTTTTTTTTAAATCATAACAAAAAGAGGGACGAAGAATAAAAATAATACAGTAAGGATAAATGTATAAATATGTTAAAATAAAACAATATTTTATAAGAAATTAAATTTTGTTTTTTTACAAGTACAATTGAGTTCCATATTGAATACTACATTCCTATAAAGCGAAAGAAAATACATGTAATCGAATATGCAAACACCGGATAAAGTCCATATATTGCACTTTCTATTTGTGAACTCATTACATAATAAAGCACAATATTATCCAATAAGCGTGAGAGTAACTCGAGTGATATACCTATGTACAAAGATATCTATTTTGCAATTACGCAATCGCCGATGAGATTGGACGTTTGTTAAAAATTGCTGAAAATTGCCGTTATTTGTCGAAAGACATCGTTTTCCTCATCATGTATTCAGAGGTCAAAGAAAATGATGTAATATTGAAGCTGTACCGTCACACGTGTCAGTAGATATCCAATATTAGAAGGGTATGCTTTCAGTAATCTCCGACAAAAAGTTTCATTAGAGGCAAAATGCATTCAAAGCGGTCAACAGTAAACACGAACTGCATGAGCATACATTAAAAAAAATCCGATCCTCTTAGATCCTCTTGGGTAGAAAAATAAAAAAACAAACACACATTAGAGAATATATCTCATGCAATATAAATTTCCTATTTCGTCACAGTCGAAAAGTTACGTTTTGAACGTAAAAAACATATAGGCAAGTTACATTTTTTAATTTAGGATTTTTTAAACTTTGACTTCAGATTTGCAATCAGCAATCCCAAAAAGTTCCGTATACTAAGTTTCACCAAAATATGCTCAAAAAATTTCGTGTAATATATAGTATTAACGACACGCGATGAAATATTGTGCGAATATTCTCAGAATGTTAGGACGTTCTCAGGATTTCCTTCAGAACGTCTTTGAACATCTGTGTTATATGTAATCGAAGTGTTAACAATTATTAATACTTAAGTAAGTTGTAATTTACATTTCAATCAACTTCAACTTTTCCCAAATTAAAATGTCAAAGTACACGGCCCGTATTAGACAGTGGAGAATAAAGTCCACTGTTTACTAATTAAATTCGGATGACTGAGCAAGAAAATCTTCGTTTTAATTACCTGGCAAAAATTTTTCATATATAGAGGGAAGGCCTAGAATTACTCCAATATTTTCAGTATTTCCAACGGAGACCAGCGAAGCTGCCTCTCTCTAGAGAAGGAAAAATATTCATTCGCAAACACGCGCTGACTAAAACGAGCAGTGACCTGCGCGAAAGTTCAGACGAAAGTCCTCGTCTAAAAATTCCTTCCTAGACAGACACGGACAAGACATTGGACAGTATAAAATGCAATTGTCCCGCGCGTTTAATTTCAAGAAACATAGAGAGTAATATAAAAGTAAGATTTATGTTTAGTCAAGTGACAAAAGAGAAGAGTTATGGACTTCTAGAGGTCAATGCATGCGAACGATGAGGATCGATGCTTCCGTGTGCAGTTCCTGCGACAAAAACCTTTGACGAACGCGCATTTTATGATTGCGTTCGCACAATTTCCGGTGATATATTTCGCGGATCGTTGAGAACTATTTACGTTCCAGCGGTCAGATCAAGACCGTGATCACGGTAGTTCGTACCTGCGTCGGACCGAGGTACATACTTCCACCTATCAGAAAGTGCCATTTACTAGTCAGGTGAAACTTCTCTCTCTTTCTCCCTCGATATCCGTCACCGAAGATCGCTGTTGCTATCGTTGATCATTGGTGCAGCGCACGTAATATACTAGCAGTGATTTACGTCAGAGTCTCTCAACCCACATCATCGTCGCTCCTCTCGCGATGACGACGTACGCTGATTAGGGCTTTCAAGCAATTTCCCTGAAGCACTTACTCCGACGCAGAGTATTAAATTATGTGCACGTAAAAAATACACTCTAAAATGAACTGTACTCAACAGTGAAGAAAGAGACTTTGAAAAAATGAAAGGATGCCACCATGTCATCGCTCAATTTTTTTTTTTTAGTGAAAATTTTGTAATCAATTGAAGAATATATAAAAACCAAATGTTATGCTCAAAGATTTGTGTTAAAGAATTAAGATATTTTCTTGGAAATATAATGTTGAAAGAAAAGTAAACAAAATATCCTGAAATCTTTCTTTTCTCTTTAAAATTATATGTACTAAAGTTACGTATAAGACAAAGACGGATAACTGCGCTCAATTTGGAAATAAGTATAGATTACGCGAGATTATTCTTTCTGGATATCCGTAAATATTAACTAACTGTAAAAGTACATAGCGGAATAAATAAATGAAACTTGAAATAGGCACTTTACCTATAAATATACACTATTAATAAAACAATTCCTTCATGATTCTCGCATCGCGTGTCTTAGACTCGCTATCAACACTATTGTGTCATTCTATCATACATTATATGTAAATCAAGGATAAAATGATATAACAGCTAACTGATATAGCGCGTTTGGCAAACGCAGTCTTTTAGTCTTCCAACATCTTTTCACCGCCTAAGTAAAAAGAATAGTTTATGACGCTGAGCAATTTACGAACGCTAAAATTATTCCTACTGTAACCTTCTTTTACAGCACTTTTCAAATACAACATCAAACTTTCTCCAATAAAAGCTAGTTGATTTATACGAATAAAAGATCAGATGCGCAATAAATTATAATAAATAATATCTTGATTGTGTGTTATTACTTTCTAAGAAGTAACAGCTTTCATCGTGAAGTTTTATAATGCAAACTGCTACAATTTCCAGGCGGTATAAACATTTTAACATTTTTTAATAAAACATCTTAACAAGCATTTTATAAATCCTCTAAAAGTGTCTTATAAATCTTCTGCGTTGGAAATTATTTTTCGAAACTTGTCAGATTATTGTTTATATATAACTTCCAGATTTTAATGCTAACTAAGGCTGACATACTTTCCGCGCGTACTTATATCTAATAGGCGACATGTGAATGTAAACGCGCACTTTTCGACCGTTTGATGCACAGGTCTATTCACCAGGTACATTCACTTCCTGCCCGATATTCGATCATTCGACATACTTTTGAGTGCGTGCGGCGGCCGATTGAGCACCGCTGCAAGGCCACCGGGGAGACCAATAAGTCGTGGCAACGACTCTATCGCAAAAATAAAACGCGAAACGCGGGAAACACTAAACGCATCAAGTAAATACGGATTATCGTTTCGTATACGATAATTTCACAGTAATGGGACAAAAGCAAGGATGCGCTACGCACAATAATAACGAAGTAAACAAAAGTCTAAAATAAGTGTTTTCAAAGAACATTCTCAAAGTACATAATCTAAATATAATCTAATATACTAAATAATAATAATATTAGATAATAATTAGATAATAAAAAAATAAATTTAAAAACAGATTAACTTAATTTGAAGTCAAGGTTGTCATTAAATAATAATACACACACAACACCAACAGGATTTTTTAAATGAGATTATTTTTTAAGTGAGATCTCTTTTCAGAATAGAGTTAAATGAAGAGTGCGAATGTCTTTTTGGCACTTGGTCCCGTTTAAAATTCGTCAAGGCGTTCAATTAGCGCGAGGCGACTTGCTCGTGAAATTAACAAGCCACAATTGGCGGACCGAACGGATGGTCAGCAGATGCTCGAGCTTCCCGCATATGCATGTGCGTTTACACGTGTGCAATATGACACGCAACTGTCATTTTCCCATGTTTAGATAATACGACGTCGTAATTATCGTACTACAATTTCTCGTAACTCGTTTCTAAATATAACTAATTAGCTACATACGATTATGAACAATCGTAAAAATTTTTAACTGATAACTGAGCACTCTATTATTTGTCTAATTAAAATCTGTCTCATGTATATCATTAATACATGACAGATGTATTCTGTGTGCTTTAATATACTATTTAATATAATATTAGGTTATTCGGAAAGTTCCTTTCAATTTTCTAGCTCGAAATTGTATATACAACATATTCGTATAAAATAAACGAAATTTAAATAAAAAAAAAAAAAATTAAAGCTTGAAATCTTTACTTTCACTATATTTTTTTAGTTTCTGTGAGTTTGATAATTTTTACATATATAAGAAACTATAACGAGCTGAAAAAGATGAAAAATTTTCTTCTCACTTTGTGAGTCTTTCACGTGCTCAAAAGAATTTGCGAAAATTTTCGACTATACCTATAATATTGTAAAAGCTTAAAGCTTTCTCTACAAAATTGTGTTTTAAAAATGTTTCTACAGTCCTTTGTTCCTGAGTTATTCGTGAGTTAAGTAAAAGAACATTTTAATTTTAATTGATAATAACTCCGTTAAAAATCATCGTACCGCAATTAAGAAATCAGATTCTTAAAGCTGAAACTTTGCTCTATCGAATGGTACAATATCGCTAATTTTTTAACAATATACTATTTTGAGCTAGAAAATTTGTGTGAAACGAACAACTTAATATATTTAAAATATGTTTGTAATATATTTATCCAAAATGTATATTAATCTTTTAATTATTGTAGCATTATTTTATCAGTATAATATACCAAATTTCGAAAATATCAAAACATAAAATATGATTCGCATTAGAAGCGAATCATGCATTTATGAGCTCAAGTAGAATTTTTGAAAAAGTTTCGAAAACGAATTAAATCAAAACTTTTCTATTCAAATCCGAGTCAAATTTTCCCGAATTTACATTAAAAACTCATTTAAAAGTAACGCCTAAAATATTTTCAATAACTGTTTCAGATCTTTTTCGGATAACAATTTGCGAGGGTTCATATAAATGCCCTCACGTGTGATTATCACGTCATGCGTGCAAGGATGTCGTTACGTCACCTTCACAATGTGATGGGGGCACAAGTGCAAGCGTGAAAGATGTCAATATATAATCACGCGTAATGGTGCGTAATGATATTGAACGTAAATGATCGTACTGTTAACAAATTTGTTTGTAATAATTGAAGTTTTTGTTTCACATCATAATATAACAATTAAATTTATTCCTATAAAAGTTATTTCAAAGATATAATGACGACGACGATTATAACAAGGCAGAAAAATGCGTGCATATATATTTATTTGCATATCATAAAGTGCACTTACGGACATCACTGTTATATTACTTTAATTGTAAAAACCCACCCCAATACATCCATTTTTATAATATTTATTTATCTAAATAAAAAATCCTTTTTCCTGTAAAGGATACGTTGTAGTATTTAGCGTTTTTTCATAACATAGTAGTGTCTCTCTCATGATAATATAAAAAGGATTGTAAATTGTATCGTACTAAACTTCAAAAATATACTTGATCTACTAAATATAATATTAATTACTATCTCATATCCCTACCTCAACTTACGAGTCGTGGTGTGGACCTTACTTCACATGGAAGGTTATTATCTTATATTTAGCAGAAAAAAAATTTATTTTAATGAACTTTTTTACTAATAATTTTTTGATGAATAACGAGCGACAACTACAATTTGTTGAAGATAATGATAAGTATGATAACTTTGACAGGTAAGTGTGATAACATATATCAAGATTAATGTCATCAAAGGGTGATCCTTATATGTGTAATTATTATAATAAAATTTAGAAAATCGATTTACTTTTTTTTAAATGTTATTTATCAATCTGGTTCTGATAAGTATACTGCCAGTACTGAAAATTCATATAGTTCACGTTACGTATATTGTAGTATAGTACTGGCAATGTATACCAGAACGACTCTAAAACGATGATGCAATATACTAAACTTAGACTACCACACACTTGAACTTTTAAATTATTATCAAAGGGGAAAGCGGGAAAACCAAGAGACTCTTTTGATCCGGTTAATTTGCATGTATTTAAACACATTCCTAAAGCGCAACTTATGGACTGTCCGGCAAGTTTTAGCTAAGTATTAGAAGTAGGTCGACGTAAATTGAAATAGATGAGTGAAAAAGAAGCTATAATTGCTGCAGAGAGCACGTCGTGATGTGTTTACCAGTTCTGGATACAGAAAGTCTGTTTTATGATATATGCACACTGTAAAATAATCTCCAATTTCAGGAAGATGGATTAACTTTAATCTTGAACCAATTTACTTTTTACGTATATTTTTCTAACTTCATTAGAATTAGAAAAAGATAAATAGTAAAACCGAGATTAAAGTTAATCTCACATTAATGGAATCAGGCCTTAAAAATTAATAAAGAAACTGGTACGTGGCATGATTTTATTCTGAACTCGATAAAACTGATTTTCTCTCGATGAGAAGCCTAAAGATCATAACGTTTCAGTTGCTTCTATTAATAATAATAATAATTGGCTAATACAACTAGAAGACTAATAATGACAAATCAATTTGTTGTCACATATTTACAAATCATTTATTAAATGTACTGGCTTCTTATAAATTAACAAAATCTTTTCTCTTAACAAAGATGTATAATACAATATATATCTCATAATCTTATCAAAGATCTTTCTCTTAAATAACAAATTGCATCTATTTTGGTTTTCTAATTACATCAGAGTGCGTATAATCTCACAAACTTATAAATTTTCCACATTTTAATAAATCATATTAAATTTCATAAAATAATCTTACAAAATTTTTTTTATATCTCCAGTGATATTCTAATCTAAGGGTTTCGACAACTTGCTAATCTTTCTCCACAATATTTTATAACCCCGCTTATAGCGTGCGAAGACTCGGTGCTAAAAGAGCTAACGCGGTCTACGCGAGGTATCTATCGTCCGAGTCCTCTCTATGGCGCTCCTACAAACGAATAACTGTACTTCGCGATTTACTCCTCCGCGCAAGATGCGCGTGCGAGCGAACGGGGATTGAATCAGGCTGAACGCGGAACCTGTCGATATACGACGAGACGGAGAAAGACGAACACAGCAATGAAGAGAGAATGACATACAACACCTCGGATTTCGCCGTCATTCACCGAGAAAGGTAGAGAATCGGCCATTATGTAACCTGGTTAATGTCTACGTCTCTATCGCGAAGGGATCCCCCAATACAAAATGTACAGTTATAACTCATCGCCAGATGTTGCCAAGTATACCTGCATCCGAGTACAGTTTGTTTATATACGTACACACACATATACATATATATATATACGAATATATATGTTATATGTAGAATATATTTATGTTTTCTAAATGTAGAATAATTGAAAGCGATAAAAAAATTAGCACTCGATTATATATTCAAATTTGTTTTTAATGTTTTACAGATTTAGATGTTTTAGAAATAAAACAATGAATATATTAACATCTGAAATTGAAAAACATATAAAATTGAAAAGAAGAAATTTTTAATCTTTCAATTTTTATACATTTTTATATTCTCATTTCTATATATTTTATACGTACGCTTCTTCGAGCAAACTACCACTAAATCGTTGAAAAGCAATATTTCACGTGTAACATTGTAACACCTTTCGATAAATATTTCGTTTTAATATTAAAAACATCGTTTATATATCCAATGCGTTGCTACATGCGAGAAAGTAAGATATTGACCAATACGCGGGTTAGTTAAAATGTTCGAACAGAAAGGAAACCCTCATAAGCCGGGGAGGAACCTCACGCAACAAACGTGACACGCACCCTTGCATCTGGTATGCTTCATCGATCGTATCGTGGAAACGCACGTCACCATTGTCGGATCGAGGACTTCTGAGGTTCGTTCTTTATTCCTGCACTCTTCAAACTGGTGCACACAGTGCTATAAGTTGAAATGAAATGAACGTGTACTTGTTTCACTTTAACTTATTGCACCGTGTGCACCAGTTCAGCACAGTGCAGGAATAAAGAACAGCAATCTGGACGCATATGTGACTAACTTGAAAACATGCACGCGCCCAGAAAAGGATCCGTTTTCAACTTAAATCTTCCGCCAGCAATGTGTAATTTTCAATCTTCGCCTGCAACTTGGACGTCAAACTACAGTACAGATTTTTATATTGTTCCGGATTGTATAAAAATTTGGAAAAATTTCCTACATTTTTTTGCGAGTCTGTTTAACAACTAGTTTTTACTATTATAAAAATTAGATTGTATTTTACGTATTTTTCACAGATTTAAATTTACCTATCAGAATTTATAATAAAAAAAATATCAATTGTGTCTTTTAAGTTTAATATTACCGATAGAGAATTAAATGTAGTGGTCAAGATAAATATCAAAGTCAAATTTAAGTAATTAATTCTTCTCCGTCTACATTTTTCACAACTTCCACAGGAAATCAAGTAGCTCTCGCGAAAGAGGAAAAGCACCGCGAAAATACATGTCAATGCTTTTTTAACTGCATATTTTATGTTAAAATAATAAATTTTGATATACGTGAAAATTAAAAATAACAAAATGTTATTTAATTCGACGAAGTGGTTCAAGCACCTCTACTTTAAATTTTATTCTTTAATATTCATCAGCGCATAAGATGCGCAACGCAAGGTCCGCTTGTTCGCAAATTTCGAAGTCGCAAAAGTCGCGATGATAAGTGGATAATAACAAGAACCGCAAGACCTCGACAGCGATGATAGTAATATAGCAGTGATGTGTCACGGAACAGACGTAATTAAGAAACAATGCGGTCACGATGTAACGTACGATTACCTATATATACGCTTTTAAAATCTTTTGGCTACACACAAATCGAAATGTTTCCGTTGAAATGAGACTAACACCAGAGATACGACGACCACCTTAGAATACGCGTTTCTTAATTATGTAATTCTTTCGGCGGAAACAGTGAAATCGCGAAACGTTCCTTTCGTTATTTCACACGGTTCGAGTCACTTTTCGTAACAATAACCTTTCTGTCTTTTTTCATTCTATAAATTTTGTGTGTGTATTTTTTGAAACAAGTCCCAAGACATAATAATGAATTTCTTACAACAAGTATAATAAGCAACGCGATATTGTGTAAGTGTAAATTAATAACATCTTCCACGAATTTGATTGGAGAGGAGTCGAAGTTTTAGACAGTAAAAGATTTCTGTATAAAAGGCGGTTTAAATCTGCAATCAGATACTGATTGCAGATTTTACATCATGCGTACATGTCTATTCTGGGTAAATTGTAATTGCAAGTCGCTTATTCAAAAATAGACGATAATCCGAGTTCAAGTTTATTTTATAATACTGAGTTATTTATCTATACGTTACGTGTAACTTTGGTATCTTCGTGTTTTGACTTGTCAGACACGTTAGACTAGATTAAACACTGTTAGACACGTCATTACATTACTGACACTTGTCTAATATTATACAGACAGTTTTTATTTCTTGTATATTTCTTTATTAATATTTTTACTTTAAAAAATATCTTAATTTCCAAGAAATTTTCATTGATTCAAAGAAATAACTTTCTTTTTAATACAAGCAAAGAAATATTTCTTTGAAATTTAATAAGATATTTTTTTCTCAGTGTAAGTAATCATGAAATTATTCTTAGTAGTCAGTAAATTAATTTGTGCATATCGTGATTCTCATACAAGTTTATCTAGGATATTTCTGTTCTTGATTAAAGCGCATGAATTCTATTGATGCACTTCTAGGAAACTCAGCGCGTTTTTTTCTACAAGGATAATATCCGTTAGAGAAGAGATGTCTCGGCGACACGATATAGGTATGTTGACTTCTCTGATTTAATTTTTATCACGCGACGCAGAAGAGAGAATTTGAAACGTCAGCAACGGCGTAACAGGGGCTCCACATACTGCACAGAGAAACAGATGGATTGCGCTAGATTCATAGAAGAAAACGGTACTTTAGAAAATCAAATGGGAATTCTCTCTCTCTTTCTCTCTCTCTCTCTCTCTCTCTCTCTCTCTCTCTCTCTCTCTCTCTCTCTCTCTCTTTCTCTCGAAAAGAGAGAGAAACCAGAACAGACTATCGTATACTGATACTCCACCTCTAATCCACGGAACCGTCACCAAGACCGGTACATACCGGTCAAGAAAGTCTGGAATCCCTTACTACAGCTCGCCAGAGATCGAGTAAAGTTCACGATAAGAAAATCCCACGAGCAGATGCTCCGTTAACCTTTCCAACCATAGCTAACATTCGTATATACAGATTTTTCTTCATCTCGTGATTCGTAAATAAATAATATCGACGATAAAAAGTAATTATGTAAGTGCGATTGCAAGCAACAATATACTAACGTAAGAAAGTTTTTTTTTCTTAAAAAACGACATTTTTCAAAACAATGTTCTACAATTTTTATTCAACTCACTTCAAACTTGCAAAAAACTTTATTTGTTAATTTTCTAAAAAAGAATGTATTTTTCAATTAGTTGAGAATTATTCATATTATTAACATATTTTGTATGAAAAAATTATATTCTTTAACAAATATTCACCCCATTTCCACAATAAATATTTAAAAAAAACCCCTGTCGCACTTCTTTAATAGATATACGTATAATATATTTGAAAATTAGAATCTATTATTTAATATATTCATTAACGACATAATACCAGTTAATGTAATACATAAAAGATTATTTTGACTGCTGTACCTTAACGTATTTTGAAAATTATACAAACACACAGCACACACAATTCTAATACTAACTAATTCTATTAACTAATTCTTAAGTTAGATTAATCTTGACGTTTGATGACTCAACGCATAACCTCTCCCAGAAATATTGTGTCATTGATAAGTATAAACAGAGTTCTGAAGGTGGTATATTACGTCAGAAGAAAGAATGAAAAGATTTCCGTAAATTACCGGTATTTTCTCGAGTAATTATTTTTTCAAGAATTTATAATTTGCATGAAATAAAAATAACTTTACGTTTTTACAAATTGCTTTAATGCACATATTGTATGTTAAATGTTAGAATTAATAATTGTAAATTTGATGATTGATAATATAATATTTGATACAATATCATGATGGGATTCGTGAGAATAAAAATCCTATATACTTAGATAGATTTTCCTTTATAGTAAATTCTGTAATGTTGCGTTGTTAAAATTCCTATATTTTTCTTACGTTGGCAGCATTTCGATAGAAGCAAAAAAAATACAGAGAAAAGATTTTAGAAATAGCGAATTCGATTAAATGCATTCAATACGCGCTGATACGCACTAAAGCCGTTGTATACAGATTGTAATAAGAAAAAGATTATGTGTTTATTATAAACACATAAACACCTTAAAATACTCAATAAATTTTATTATACTGGTAGGCAAAATATACATTTTATAATTCAAAATATTTATACATTTTACTTTTACTTGCATCAAATCAGTACATAACAGCTTTAATATGGAGTGCGCATTTTTATGCTTTTTTAATCGCAATACATTACAATTAAACAATAAAAGTTAATACTGAATTTTCTCATAAATTTTCGTAAATTCTCATGCCTTCTGTGTAATATGGTAATATCTTTTTTACTTTCTTCTATTACTATTTCTTTTTCGAATTCTAAGTATAAAATTTTGATAAATTGCATTTACGGTTACGTTTCGATGCGGTTTTCATAAATTTAGAAATTATACGTATAAGTTCATATAATCTTCACTGTGTCCTGTTGAACGACAAAGCTATAGTTTTGCGATAGCATACGAGCGAGTCTATACCTATCTCAATAAAAAATACACGACAAAACACGTTTTCCTAACTACACGATCAATATTACGTGATCCATTCCCGGAGTTAAGTAACATCCGAATCGAAAGGAACAACTTCGACAGGACGAACTTTCGGAAGTCACACGGGATAATCTAGCCATAAAATATGCGGAATTCCTCTCTTTCTTCCAAGAACGAGCAAACGTTTCGCACACTTACTTATCTCCCATCGGCTTGCAAAAATGTTAACAAATCACGCGCTGCGGGAACATAACTTGCTCCACTCGAATATGAAACAATAACCGGCGACCACCACGGTGGTCGTACGTCAACGATCAGCGTTAATTACGAAAATTCCGGAGCAATCTTCTCATCTGCGATAATGGCTAATCGGTGTGGCCGTCGTCGATTCGCATTGAGCTCACAGGATGCTGACGTTCAACATTGCTGGAA
This sequence comes from Cyphomyrmex costatus, assembly GCF_001594065.2. Classification (NCBI taxonomy): domain Eukaryota; kingdom Metazoa; phylum Arthropoda; class Insecta; order Hymenoptera; family Formicidae; genus Cyphomyrmex; species Cyphomyrmex costatus. The sequence goes on from NW_017275737.1 coordinate 235,426, forward strand.
CGGCTGTCAGCGACACGTATCGCACGCGGATCCCGGTGCCCCAGTCGACACAGCATACAGGAGGGGCAGGGGGGAGAGAGAAAGAGAAAGAGAGAGAGCAATTGGCGGAGGAAACGAGCACAGTATAGAGCGATATGCAGAAAAGCGTATCCGCGAATTACGCGCGCGCTCGCAAAGAGGAAGGAAGAGGTCGAGAATTGCGAAATTGCATTCGCGTCAGTAGAAACGGTATCGTAACAATGAACCGGAAACCTAGAGAGGAGCATATTCCACAGCGAACTGTCGCACGATTAAAGCCAGTTTCAAACGATCTGCTATTCACCGTCACTGATACAAAACATTCTATACCCCGTCGATGTTTGCGGATGTAATTTTAACCGGTTCTTGAGCAGTGTACAATGAGATTTTAAGGCGTGAAACTTAAGCTTTTAAGCCGTAAGAAATTGACCAATTATAGTCGATTGTTCTCCTCACACCTCACATTCGATTGCGATTAGTCAATTTCTTACGACTTTTAGGGCTTAAGCTTAAGATTTACGCTTTAAAATATTATTGTGTAGACACCGTTTATACTCATTATTATCATTTTAAGAATATTCTGGCTATACATATACAAATAAGTATTTAAATATATTCCTTTCGAAAACGATAACAAATAAGTATTTAAATATATTCCTTTCGAAAACGATATTTTTAATGGTCGTAAAGTTTTATGCCTGGTTTATGCTTCGGTCTTAAGGTCTTAATCCTAAAATTCAGCCAATAGAGCTCAAATTTCGGTTAGAACTGGCAGCTTTATTGGTTGAATTTTAGGATCTTGGGATTAAGACCTGAAGCATAAACCAGGTATTAGAAAACTCTGCTAAAAGTTTCCCTTTGAAATAATCTCGGTCAGAGTCACCTAAATGTCCTAAATAATGTCAAGCTACTCTCGCTTCAGCTTCATTCATTTTTCAGCTTTGTTTTGCATTTGGTGACACAAGTTAACACAATAAGCTCTATCTTCGCATTTCAGTGAGTAACAAATACAGAACGACACGTGTCGACTTGTGTCTCGCCAAATATAATAGAAAACACCCAATGGTTTCACATTTCCTTTTCTAGGATAGCACTCTCTACGCCATTGAGTGGCGCGAGTACGGGAGAAGGTAAGCAGCGAGTACGGAGAGAGGATTTCTGGTGCAATGCACCTGTGAACTCGCGAGAGAGCATTGTGCAACAATTAGCGGTTGAGACGGCTATGCCGACCACCGGCCGATGCGACGGCGATCCACTGCGCTTCGTGCTCGCCTTCAGGAAAGAGCGCGGCGTCCGTCACACCGAGAACGCCACCACAAAAGCAGAAATAAACAAACCAGTCGCTCTAAAAATGTCTCCGCAAAGATACGTACTACTCTTTCAAGAGAACGCATAAATGTTGCTGAAATCGTCCGCAAGCTCGTCCATCTGGCTTTAACTCGTTCTTTTATCAAAAATGTTATCGTATTTCATTTAAAAGACTTATATGAAGCAACGTTAGACCGAAATAAATAAATCAAATGTTAAATAAGAAGAATTCTATGTTCGGTCGAATTTTGGTATTTAAATACATATTTCTTGTGTAATAAATTTATATACATCTGGACTTCAAACGCATTCATGAACAAACCAGAATAGAACAAACAAATGCATAAAAATTCACACAAGAAATGTATATATTTAAATACTAAGGTCCGCTTCAACCGAATAAAGGGTTGCTCTTATTTAAAAATTGATTTATTCATATCAGTGTCTAATAGTCCTTTCATATTGTTTATCCTACATTCCCTTGAAATATGACGTTCTCTTCTAGTTGTTGCGAAGAATATTACTAATTGTAAGGCCTTGATAATCTAACTGTGAGGACACCCGGCTGGCAAACAGGAGATCCGGGTTCGATTCCGAGGAAATAACATTCGCAATAAATTATTCACAGTTTTAAGATTTCATTAACATATGACAATAAATATTCTTATTAAAAGGTGTTTATTAGCATCAAAACATTGTTAAATATTGCTTAATAATAATTTAAAATAAATAATATTACTACGAATTCTGCTTATAAATGCATTTTGCATCCGGAAAAACAATCTAGCACGCGATATGCATAATCAGAATGTATATATAAATTCACACATTTTGGAAAGAATTTATGTAGGTACATGGAATGGATGGAATTATTAAGTATAAAGCCCAAGACACAATGCGAGGGAATAGCGATAGCGATAAGTTTCAACCTATCAAAAATGTGTATTCCGGTGTATTCAATTTCTGATAAGTTGAAACTTATCGCTATCGGTATTCCCTCGCATTGTGTCTTGGACTTAAGAATGATTATACGTGTTCCTTCTATTGTGCGCGCGTTTTGTACATACCATGAAATCGGCAAAGATCCATAAACGCTGTACACTCAGACTTTTAACATTATTATGGACGCGAGGTCTTTTAATTTAGGCACGCATAATTAAACCGTGAAGCAATTTAAAGCTTAAAAGAGGACGAAGCTGTCGCATTAAAGATAATACTACTTACTGTAAAAAATTTAGAACAAATAGACACAACAGAGAAGCTATCAGAGTCAAGGCTGTGTGTAGCTCGACAAAGACTGATGTCTACCAATATGAAGGAGACCTCGGTTGGAATCCCAGAGTGCTCTGATATTCTTCTCGTATTGTCGTTTATTTCTTATATAAATGTCAGGAGCGAAAAGTGCAAAAGGAATTTCGATATCAATGACGGAATTCAAGTAATTTACTAATATAGGAAAGTCAAAAGTTACTTTACTTGAATAGTAAATTCTTCTATGCTGTTCTTGGCAAAAAAATGAGTTTAATGTCTGAATTAATTAAACTTGATTAACACCTTTTGACTGTGCAATCTTTAATTGTTAATGTTCTCGAGATTGGAATTTCTTTTTTCATCCCTCTTTGAATTCAATGGATTTATTCTACTTATTGACATTTTAAAGATCTTTTTATGTCGAAAATGGCTAAAAATGTACCGAAATAAAACGTATGAAATTTTATTTTGACTTCGATCTTATTTTACCATTCACTTGACCCCACATACATACTTTTTGTTGTTAAGTATACGTTTTATTTTTTGTTTTTATCAATTACTGTCATTTAATTCAACTCGATTAAAATTTTTGCGTATGTTTGGATAGAATATTAATGCTATACATATATTGTATTGATATTTTCTATACTGTTCTAAAATATATAATAGGCAGACTCAATAGAAAGTTAAAGAGGTTAATCGTTTTTAAAAACTGAGATGTATACCGTCAACCTAAAATTATAAATAATATCAAAGTTGTTGATAAAGCATAGTAATTTAATCTCCATGCGTGCAACTTTAATGAACCCTTTAGATATACTACGCCCCAGACACTTGCTCCGAAATAGCGTATATCGTACAATTTTCCAAGAAAACCTACTGATCAAGTAAATTTTTAAAAAAGCCTATAGCATATCAGGCGTTCATACAGAACATATAGAAAAAGCCGTTAATAATATTTAACGAATGTAAGTAATTAACTGATCCTTCGTCTTACATTGACGGTAAACTTACATCGAGCAAAACACATGTTCCGACGTATATTTAGATAGAGCAAGATAGACACAAACATTTTACTCGACGTAGTTAAAAGGTTAATTACGATAACAAATAAAACGTGCCCAGTTTTCAAATCACGCGCACTGGAAATCGGCGTCATTTTTCTTTATGTGCAACATTGTTACAAAATAATATTAGACATCGACGCGCGTGTGTATAAATATTGTATAAATACGTTTTCGCGCATGCGTCTCTACGTAATCACTTCGTAATCATTTACGAACAACGAAAACGTAATATCTTGCATGATGTACGCAAGACAGGCGTTAATATTACGATTTGTTATTGATGGCGTAATCGGGAGGCACAGATATATGGTATGTATAATTCTACGTGAGAGAGTAAGTCGAAAATATAGGACAAAAAATTCTGTTGTACAGAATTATTTCCAAGGAGTTCAAATTAATAACTTTTTTCGATAAGTTTATGTTAGCATAAATACATATCGGAGTATTAAAAAAAACTTCTTTTATATAAATATGAAAATAAATTATATATTTAAGAAAATAGATCTATTAAAAAAATTCTATTAAAGATTCTATTTAAGAAAAAAGATTTCATGATATTTTACAAATAACTCGCGGTTGACAGATTTAACTTTTGTAAAATTTTGTAAAAAAAATTATCCTTCTTTTTTATAAAATGTACTTTTAATTTATGCCTCGACTATTAACAGTTACAACACGATCCAAAATTAAAAAAGACATTATCTAATAATTAATAGATTTAAAAAATTCATCTTTTCGAAGGAATTTTGTTTTACGTTTGCGACTTATTTTTTTTTCATGCAAGATTCCGATTGTATTGTTAACGTAATCGATAATCCTGCATACCCGATACAAAAATGTTCATACATTATTATATACAACAATTAAAATTATATAAAATTATATAAAAATATATATAATTAGGTACAATTTATTACAGAATCGTATATAATTTTGTACTGCTATCTAACTTTTAAATATATATTTTATATGTATAATTACATATAAATTCCTCATTTTATTTATATATAAATATGCATAACGATTTATATATATATATTTATATATGATCTATTAGAGTTCTTACATAACTTTATATAATTATATATAAACTACTCTTATCCACATAGCGTGTTATATGTAATTATATATAGTTATATATTATTATATATGAGAGGTAAGTACACGGCTCTGCCACAAGATGGATATTCTTCCCGTAAAAAAAAGCGCTTGCTGAATATTTACTAAACGTAAACACATATTTATTAAATACAAAAGAATTAGATTAGTTCGATTCAACTATCACTTTTTTTCAATTACCTAAATATTTATTTACCGTAAGTGAATATTCCATTGACACTATTCAAAGAAATATTTATTAAAATTTAGCACATTTTTCTCAAGTGTGTGTAATTATATATAATTTAATAAAATATAATTTATATTACATGTGGACATATATATATATTTCATATACACAGTTTTGTATAACTGTACACAATTATTTAAGTATAATTATGTATGAAAAATCGAAAACTGTGACCGCGTAATCAACGAACAAAACGTCCGACTGTGTGTACACACACAGCGCGGCGCGTGCCCCACGTGTGCCCGCGACGCGGCATTGTGTCGCACGAGACACGAAAACGCGAGCCTTCCTTACAATCGAACCCTTACCCGATGCGTTGTCCTGAGCCAGGCTGTAATCCGCGTGACAGGCGAGGAGGAACGCGGCACCGAACTTCACTAGCAGCGTCGCCAAATTACCCATTTCTCCAAGTCAACATAATTCCCCGTTCCGGCGGCGAGAGATCACGGCGCGATACCGCGCGAGCTCATAATACCGTCCCCCGTTTACACTCGCGGCGGCGCAAAAGAACGACACCACACCGCTCGATGTACGATGGCATACTGCGCCTACTACGGCGCTTGTGGGCGCTTGCGAGCGTTCGCGCATATCAGCCTCTCTCCGACGACGATTCGACCGACGCTCGCGGCGTCCTCTCGCAGCCAATACCCAGGCATTTTCAGTCACGGTGACCGAGCATTAGGTGCGTTCGCTTTGCACGCTCGCGCGCTGCAATGTTGAGCTTTCACGCTTAAAGGCCTCTCGCCAACTCCGATTAACGCTAATCAATGATTAACTCAATTATCACGATTGCCAACGTGAGAACTAAATACAGTTTGTCTCAAAAGAGGAAGCAGTTGATACATTAAGCCTGCTGTTCTACGAGTTATCGATTAATTTCATTAGAAATTGATGAAAAAGGCTTTCATAAACATTTTTTTTAACGTTTGTTTTAGTTTCTCATGCACTATTAAACTCGATCTACATAACACGCAGAACGTGGGTAGTAAGCGCTTTGTGATAGCCAATCTGACAATTTAAAAATTGACGCACTAGATTGGCTGTCACAACATAAGCTTGCGACCTGCGCTCGCGTTCTATGTAAATCGAACTTTCAGCGGGACTCGATGCGGAGAAATAGCGATAGAGATAGAAATAACACGATTTCAACCAATCAGAAATCAGGTATACTGGAATATACAGTTTCTGATTGGTTGAAATCGTGTTATTTTTATCGCTATCGCTATTCCCTCGTATTATGATTCGTATATATTTAACCGCGAAGTACTCCGATTACAAGAATAATTATTTTCGAACATTTTTGTATTTCGCATATAAAGATGAATTTTAAAGTGTAATTTTGTGAAAAGGTTCGTGAGTTATATTCAGATATTATAATTATAATTAATCATTTTTATATCATCTTAGTCGGAATAAATTAACCGAAGGTAAATTAAATTCTTATATAAAATCGTTTGTATATAAAGTATCATTAAAAAATTTGAGTCATTCAATAATTGATCTCGAAATATAGGTTGAAGATGCTAATTTTAACAGTAAATAGAAAAATTAATTTTACATCTTTTTCTATAATATGTATATTTAACATAAATTCTATTGATTTTTTTATGATTCCTACATCATTTAATAAAAAAAAAACCGATTTTTACATTAAGAAACTTGATTTTTACTTAATATTTTTTTCCAAAGTCAAGTTTTTTCATTTTTAGCATCTATACTAGTATATTAATGCAAAAATAAATTAAATTCAATAATTTGTATGTATAAATATTATTATTCCCAAATAACATATGTACATGTTGTATAAGGTATCTAAAGGACATCTTATGTCTAAAAGACGTCTTTTAAATATTTTATATAACACAATACATTTTCTAAATTGTTATATTTAAACTAATAGTAAAAAATATATTTCTTCGCAGTTAGCCTGGAATATAAGATCAGTAAAAAATTATCTAATCTTTACTTCTACTAGTGTAAATTGACTTCAATCTTGATTTAATTTGATTTTTTTCTAATTCTTATACTGAGATGAAAATATGCTATAAACTTTAATAAATGTTTAAATATAATATATAGTATTATAGCTAAATATTTACTAAATGTAAACATATATATCGTTTTGGTACAAAAATCAGTAATTTGACTTAGCTCTCTCTCTCTCTCTCTCTATTATTTAGTATATTTACTTATCATAAGTAGATGTTAAGTTACATTATTATTCAAACAAATATTTTTTTTTTATTAAAATTTATTACTTTTTTTTCTCAGTATAGGATTAAAAAATATAAAAAGTTAAATTGATTAAAGTTAATTTGTAGATTAAACAAACTTACCAAAGTGAAGTTCGATCATTATGTGAATGGGTCTCGTTTGGATAAAAAACTAATTGTAATCGTGCATTTGCGCACGAGACCTAAGATATAATCTACATTAGTTGGAACGGTGTCTGAATTCTTATTTTAAAAACCTGTATGTCTGATACTTGACGAAATAATCACGATAACTTTTAATTCGCTTTTTGCAATCATAAAAAACGCGTATGTACCATCCAAATGCGTTCTATAGTCACCTAAATTCGAAATCTATAAAGCAGCGACTCTCTCGAAGTCTCATTCAATTAGAAAACGCAAGAAACACCTAAACCAGAACCGAAAAGTATTGATGAGAGAACGTAGTATACGTCAAATTTTTTAAATTACCACAAATTACGCGCAGGGCCCATGAGAATCACATGTATTCTGTTGATTTACAATAAAAGAATTTACATTATTAACGTTTTTTTGCGAATTATCCTTCTTCTTGCCACAAACAATCCTCTCGTTATTACGAATGGTACAGCAGCGGTCGGGATTATGATTAGGAGAGCTTCATCTACAGTAGCTGACACGCACGCGCACGCGCGCACATATCGTGTTTTATTATTTATTATATTTATATTACACAAAGATGTATATTTTTTCTCTCTTAATCGTATTAATTGTATTGATCTTCAAATACAATTCGCCGATTTTTTTTTACCATTCTGTATTATTAAATAGAGTTTTTTTAACCAATATCTTTCTTAATAATTATTACACATTAAACCAGGTCACAAAAAAAAGAATTATATCTATCCGATTTAAGAAAGAAGAAGAAGAAGAAGAAGAATATGACAAGACAGACGAAAGCTAGAAACAAGAACAGAGAAAGAGAGCTACAGTGGAGCGAAGGAAGAAGCTAAGGAGGAAAAAGAAAAAAGTAAACGCTAAAAAACAAATTAGACTTAAAGTATACGTACGAAGATCAGGAATAGAGATACCCAATCTCGTTCTCGCTCTAACGATAACGATGATGCTTCCGTTGCTGCTGCCAATCCAAACAGCGGCTGTCGCTGTGACGTTTTATTTTTTTCTCATGTCCACATACATGAGTTTCTCGTTTTACTTTACAGATTCGTCTTTTCTTTTTTTCTTTCTTTTTTATACAAATTACTTAGGCATCGTGATATTCAGGTTTCACTGTGCTTCACGCAGTTTCGTCTCGACGCCTCACACCTACGCCTCTTACTCGTGCAATTTACAAGTCGCAAATTTGTCACATTTATACAAATCGTCAAAATAATAATAATAAACGCGATAAAGATGCATGCTTCAGCGCTATGGCGCGCACGACTCTGCGTACGAAACGAAAGATGCATGAAGAGAGAGAAGTTCCTAAAGAATCTTTCTACAATATCTCGGTGATGCAGTAATTGCCCTTAGATCTTTTACTTATCCACAAAACGAGCCTAAGTAACAATGTACACAACGCTATATTACGGATATACTACAAAAATTCTACTGTACACAGGGACGCAAACTCCGTGTATGCAAGGCCGTGCGCGCGACAAAAACGACAGATATATATATAATATGTATGTATATATATATATAATATTACAGTTACTCCTTCTACGATAAAATTTTTTGTTTCCCTTTCATACACAATTGTAGAATATAAGCGTTTGGTTTACATTTCAATATCTCTTTTATTACATCTAAGCGGTATTTTTTGGCTATATCCCTCCGTTTTACATAAAGACCACCCTTGATGCCAAGGAGTATCAAAACGGTCTCGAAAAAGTCTCACAAAAAAGAAAATTAGGCTTTACGATACTTTTCTTCTGAAGTGTGAACTTGTCATTCTTTTTATTCTTTTTTTAAAAACATGATTTAAGCTTCTAAATAAAATGTTCTCGGAGATAGTCTTTTTTTTTTTACATTTGTTACTATGCACTATGTATGTACAAAGAATCATTTTTTTTTTACGCTCAATAACTTCATCTCTGAATACATAGTTACTATTTAAAAATGATTATATCTAATTTATCGTATTCTCTATGTTGTGGGGAGACATGACGGCTATTTTCAATATGTACTCAATTTGTGTGGTGTGTATATATACATACACACGCACACACACATATATATATACATACACACACACAATACATATATATATTATACATATATGTATATACCCTTTGTCTACGCAACTAGTTTATATGTACACATCGTATTTTTTTATATAATATTATTATACAATTTTCTTGATCTTTGCTAATTCTCCCTGATGTAAGTAAGAGAATCATCTGTTAATATTATTACATTTGTCGTAGCGAAAACTTGTCTCTCTTACACTTATAAAATACAATGAGAACGATGATGACGATAATGACAGCAAAGACGACGATAATAAATTTTCATACGAATATGAAACAAATTAATATAAAATATACATATATAAATCAGTAATATAATTATTACAAATTTCGTGATAATGCCATAGCTATTAATTTAATCGTTAACAATAAATCGTATGCGAAACATTGGATCTGAATCACCGGTTTCATGACCGTACAGACTACAGATATATTAAATATGATAAAGTGACAATGAATGTAACGCCTTATAAAATGTATCACTCAATGCAATGTGATGTGATGTGTCCTTTGTTACATTATATTAGATACAACAGTATTAAAGTCTTACAAGTGTTCTCATTTAATCATCTCGCTCGATGCGAGTATAAAAATATTTCTCTTTACGAAATTGTCAATCCGTTTCCAACATGCAAAATTAAATAAAAATTTACACTGAAAAACAGCTACAAAAAAATATTAATATCAAAGTGTAATAAAAATGTAGATTTTATGTGAATTATGTATACTTAAGCTATACATATGAATTAATGCCTCGTATGTATAGCAACACAAACAAAAAAATAAAACTCATTTATTATAGGCTATTTTGTCATGAAACATATATATATATATATCACTTTCTTCTAAAACAATACATGTAAAATTTTTTAGAAACTTTACATGTATTGTTTTAGAATTTCAGAATGTAATTGTGGTTCTTAATAATAAAATAATAATTTATACTTGCTATATTTTTTTTACATTCATCAGAGAACACTTGCCTTACACGTCCATGTCCAATTTTCGCGAAAAAGAAAAGAGAATATTTAATTTTTGCTTATGGTACTGACTTATTCATTTTACTATATTTATATGTATCTGATTTTGGCTGCCACAATTTTTACAAATTTCGAATTTGGTAGCATTAAATACAATATGCTCTGTTTGCATATTCCTGCGTACATGATGTTGTTAACAAAATCTGTAAAATCTTTAGATTTTCATAAACATGAATAAAACGTATGCATCTCATTTTTTATGACAACTGTCCCTCGATAGCGATATTGTGAGTTATTCTATAATTTCGAAATTCAAAAAAATTTTACATTTTATATCTTGCCTTTGTATTAAGTCGAAAAGGCCACTGTTTAAGGCCACACAGGCCAAAAAAGTCAAATTAAATTCAATCATGAAGAAGAATAGCTATTTCTTCAACTTTCATTCGTCATTTATCTTTTTTCTTTTTATAATTCTCAGAAAAACAATTTTGTAATAGCATTTTCATTTAAACATCTTGTACATTGGAAGATATTTTTCTCGAGCATATTGATTCTAAACTTGACGTCGAGAAAATTAGTAAAATTGTTTTCATATTTTCATGCTTCTATTTTCACGCTTAAAATATGCCTAAAATAATATAGAAAATAATCTCAAAACAATTTATGGTCGCACAATCCCAATAGGAAAGTCGATTTATATGTATTAGAACAGAAAAAAAATAGAATATTAAATCAACAAACAATATATTATATTTTAATATTTTCAATTTTATCTATTTATGGTGTTATATCAATCACTCCTTCCTTTTTCGATAAATTCCGATCATTATGTAACTTCGTTATGTTACATACATACTACTTTTATCGCATTAGGATGTTTTGCTCCTTTATTAACTAGAACATACCTTACCAACTAGTAAGGCTATCTTCAGTCATAAACGGATTTATATTACTTAGAGTTTCTTACATTATTGCCCATTATTCGGTGCATCTAATTAAAGCCGGATCTTAGTGTGATATAATGTAAATACAATCTACTTCCATATTAGCCTATGCTCATAAACTCACCGGAGTTTCACGTAACTCGATGAAGATTACACTTAGGTATGTACTGATTTGTGTCGAGGTGCCAACCTTTCGTCAACGCGCATGGATAATGCGAGACAGCTTTACAACCACGTTTCACGCAACCGATATTTGCGCCTGTAAAGCCACAGGAGTCGCATACTGATTTAGCGGCGTCCCACACGGCCTCTTGCAATCCTGTCACTCTACCACCTGCCAAACACAATCCCAATTTTCATATTACATATTACTTACGAACTACACAATTATATCTCCACCGCTCTCTCTCCCTCTTTTTTCGTCTTGCACCTCCCCTCATCATTCTGATGATTTACCTGCCATATATACCCCAGCCGCCCATACCGCGCATTGTTCGTGAAGCCACACCTCCCATCGTTGTTCCTCCCCGCCGGGATGTAGAGTCATACCCGTAAAAATGGCGTTTGTGTTACTTTCAATAGAATTTCGCTTCTTCTTGCCCATTTTCGCAGAAAACTGGTCGGCTAGACCAGCATACCTCAAGCTCCTCTTGTTCCTACCGCCTTTTTTCTGTTCTGTCGTAATTTCCTGTTCGTCGGCCGATAAAATGCCATCCTCTAATCGCTCTTTGCCAATTAAATATGGACCAAATAAGTCACTTAACACACCAGCTGGAACCTGTAACGTGGAGATTATGATCATACTCAATATGATATTTAAAAAATTAGATAATCCTGTATGGAATTAAAGATATAATCTACATGGATAGTTTATAAAAAATTGAATTAATCAGATACAAAAATAACGAACGCGAGCATGGAAGACAGCGCACTGATCATGCTAGAGGTCCCGAGTTCGATCCCTAGAAACCAAAATATTTATGCTCATGTTTCCTCTCGGAAAAGGCCGGCAACCTCCCGAGAGAATTTTTGTCCACGGAAACATCTCTCAAAAAATCCGCCATTCGGAACCGGCATTAAAATTGTAGGTCTCTCATATGCTTGTGGCAATTGAATAACCAGCGTGCGCACACCACAAGCATATGAGAGAAATGTAACACAGCTTAGAAATCGAACGTAAAAAGAAGAAAGAGTAACGTTTACTTGGCTCAAATTTAATTAAAAATAGAAAGTATCAAGTTTCTTTATACTAAAGCATTGAATTATTCAGATAGAATTGTATACTTACGGTATAAGTTCCAGTCGCGATATGCGGTCCGACCAAATTTGGATGCGGCCTGGACGAATCGCCAGGTATAACAGAATGAGGACCCTGTTTGCAAAATACGCAGATCCAGGTCGAATCCGTAGTATGCGCATCGTATCGTGAAGATAATGTTGAACTGAAAAGACCTGCTCTGCTGACTTTACCTGCGGATAACAAAGATGAGCGATAACATCTCGTCCTAAAAATGAACAACTAGAGAAATATTTTTTCATCTCACAAACGTACCCCTATAATCTAAATCGTTTTGATGACTAAGCCTTTTGCTTCGGTTTCCGTTCCCGTTGCCGACGCTTTTCCGTTTCTCCTTGCTCTTCTCCTCCTCTTCTTCCCGGGGTGCATTAACCACTTGGACACTCAAAGGACTGTCCCTTGGCCCCTCCACGTGAACCACTGGTCCTCGCGACCTAATTGAACTCGCGTTCGAACCAGAATCATACGCCATTTCCCTCAGGCTATCAATCTTGGTGTTTTTCTTCGTCTTCTTCGAAACTAGATCCTGCTTCTTCGAGCCTTTCAACGTCCGTTTCTTCTTTACCTCTTTCGGAGAATCGTCTGTCGTACCAAAGATGTTCTCCGTCGACCTGGAGATTTTTCTCTTTCCACCCTGGATTTTGCCCTTCTTACCTCTTTTCCCCGACAGTTTCGTATCCACCGTGGAAGAAACATCAATGGGATTGCTCTGAACATTCTCAGAATCTGTTATAGGTAGTATACTATTTTCGAGACCTTCGAATTTCACAGCGGCATTGTCACCTTGTATTTGCGCGTTTGCGAGTTCCACTTTCAATTCTTCATTTTTGACCTCTGGGTCCGCTTCCACGATACCGGCGAACATTTTTGCTAGTTCTGACTCGACCTCGACGAAAGGATTTGTCGCCGTTGTCATTGTCATTGTATTACTCGTGTCCTTTGTGCTCATTACCTTCGGGAACTCGGACGATGCATCCTCATTGGATTTTCTTCGTGTCCTCTGATTTGTCAATGTCAAGTTATTAGTCGTAGTATCCTCGTTACTATTCCGTCTTCGAATTGGTTGACTTTTCTCTGATCTTTCCTCCGTAATTTCGTCTATTGCTGCCTTGTCCGATATTCTCTCCTCCGCTTCTCTGGTGATCTGCTCCTCTGTCGTTTTGACTTCAGCTGCTAGTGTAGAACTAGTCGTCTCTTCCAACAACGGGTCGATAGTCCTCGGTTCCGTGGGTTCCGTGGGCTCAAGTTCCATATCCTCGACCTCTGTTTTCGAATCTTTGCTCAGCCTCACAGGTTTCTCCAATTTTCGTTTCCTACGTTGTTTAGTGTTGTCGTTTGAGTCATCGTTGCTGAAAGCCGGCGACACTACTTCGTCTTCCCGAGTCGGCGACTTAGACTTCTGTCTCTCTGGTGACATACTTTTAACGCTGGATGTGTCCTTTTCTTCTACCGGCATCACGATCACCGAACCAATCTCAGTATTCCCAAGCTTCTTATTCCCCCCTTCCAATTTCTCTAACAAAGAATCAACACCTTTTTTGCCTCTTTTCGGCAAATTCTTAGGTGACCTCACACTTGTCTCTTCATGTTTCTTATCCCTCTCAGAAGAAGATTCTCGCTTAGGACTGTCCGTAACATCTTTCTCCATCTTGGATGTAAGATTGACTATAACAGGTAAGACGTTCCTTGGCACTTGCGCAATAACACTCAACGTGTCCTTAGCTTTCGAAACTTCTGACTCCTTCTTTTCCGCAACCACCCTCTCTATCGTTACACTAGGTGGCAAATTTATCATTTTCTGCGTAAAATTATCTACATTTATTTCCTTAATCTTATCATGAAGATTGGCGACTCCCTTTAGATTACTTTCAAAGTTTTTCACCGTTATCTTAGGAGTGGTCATCTCCTTCGTCGATAGCGAAACTGGTTCGCTGACCGAGTTCGGCGTCGGTACAGACGAACTAATTCCGCTATCTGACGAAGTCTCTCCGTTAAGTGGTATAGGTGGTGAGATTATATTTCCATTTCGATTGCCCTTATCCACGTTTCTCGCAGTTAAACTAATGGGAATATCCTGAGGTATCCGAGAGTAATTCTCCGCCATAATCTCCGATGTAGACGAAAGATCTAAGGTATTCTGGGAGCCAGGCGAACTTCTATATTGATTTTGATTTTGTCGATTGTCCACCAGCATTTGTAAACTGAACAGAGGATTGCCTGGCGTGTTTGCCGGTGTGACGTTTTTTGAGGGAACGGTGGGTGTATGCCATGTCGGCGGTGCTTGTGTATGAGCAAGCTGCGGAGTGAGTTGAGACGGTAGATGTGACGCTCGCGCTATGGATGGATGTGTGTAGAATCCGGCTGTTCCCAATGAGGCACCAGACAACGTCGGATGGATATTGAGAGCTGGAAGCGCAATCATCGCGATTAATTTATTATGACGTTGAAAAAATATCGTATCAAATACCTAGAATTTTAAATTACCTTGACCCGGCGGCATCAGATGATTCCAGACGGGTTGTGGTGGAGGTGTGCCAACCGGTGGTCGACTATGACCCGGATACTGTCCTGACATTTCGAAACACGCCCAATTGCTTAATTTTGGGTTGCAGGTGGTCAGTAGATCGATATTTTCTGACTTGTGTGCCTCTTCCTCACTGCAGCATTCTTTCTTAATATTATTACATTTGACATTCAACTGTAAATGTGTCAAAGATAATGCTTTCGATTTGCAATCACTTAACTGTGATGATGATAATATATGCGTGATGTATTTGTCCAGATAAACACTCTCTTGCTTCAAATTATTGTTTGTTATAATCGTTTCATTTACTTCATCATTATTGACATGTAATTTACTGATAGTTTTTAATAATTCTTTACTTTTTGTCGAATTACATGACAATTCATTTAAATCAGAAAGCTTTAATAAACCATAATCTACTTTCTTGTACTTTATATTATAAAAACTTTGTACATTAGGGGAATGATTTAATTGTCTTAAAATGGCACCATCTACTGAAAGTGTCTCTTTATCGACACCTGATGAATTGCAGAGTCGATTTTTCGTTTCACTGTAAGTATCACTGTGTTGTGTACTTTCTTTTGAATTTATTACTAAATTAAGTGGCTCATTCTCTGTTGCAGAAGTGATGTAATTAGAGTCGCAAGCTTCTTTACCTTGCTGAATATTATCTGATGATTTCAACCCAATATTTTGCGTGTCCACACAACTAAATGGATTAATATTTGCGTTGTGAAAAATTTCTCTCTGCGATTCTGAAACTTTGGTTTTATCTTTTGAAAACGAATACGTAAGCTCCGCTGGTTTACTGATATTTAGCGAATTAGAGTCTGTTCCCTCACCAAAATCCTCCCGGCAACCAACTAGCCTATTCTTTCGTTCCTTCTGCAGGTTTCCTGTTTTTATGGATAGTGATTCATTAACTGTACCAATCAGTACATTAGAATTCACTATCCTATCATTGTGTTGCGCCGTTGGTAATATATTTGCAGAATATATCAAGTTTAGATTAATAGGTTCCGTGGTATCTTTTGTTTTGTGATACAAGTCATCTATATCCTGCGCGGTATTATGCTACCAATGCTTGCAGATCAATCCACTGCATAAAATTGTTTGGTAGCGCCCATTGTGGCGCAACGTCAAATATGTGTAGCCCTAGAAACAAAAAATTTATCGTAATTTGCATTTATCACAAATTCTATTGCGTTATGAGGTAAAATTACACAGGCTAGTATAATTAAAAATGTCAGGAAGCAACAGATCGATAGTATCAATAACATTGGTATCAGAATTTATTTTACAATTAGAAATAAATGATGCTGTAATGTACATTATAACATAGAAATATTTAATTTTGCGATCGTTTTGGTCGTGATTAAAGAACGTATACAGAGTAAAATATACAAAAAAGCATTTACAAAATAATAGCACAATAATTGTATTTTACCATTGCTGGAAACAATAGAAGAGTCGTGATAACTCACACCATAATGTAGATCTGGATTACTTTTATTTCTCTCATTTGTACTCTGACAATAGTAGTAATATCGCTCTATATCCAGAAACTTATCAAACTTTTCTTCTGGCGATATACGTTTAGACGTTTGTAGAGATTCTGTAATCATAACAGACACATTTCTTTTATTGATCTAGATATATCGCAAAAATTTTTTAACTATAGGTTTGTTTTTATAACTGAATTAATACACTTTTTGTAAAATGTGAAATAGGTATAGGTTCGAAATTCGACGAAAGTTCTAGTGCAGTCAAGAGAAATGCAGCAATAAAAATAAACAAACCTTATAATTTTAACAATATTTACACGATATTACAAATGCTAATTTGAGCAAGCTGCTAATATATAGACATAAGAATACAGGAATAAGCAGCAAATGAAATATCATAGCTTGTGTGACGAGTTTGAAATTTTTATTTAGAAAACAAATGTTTTCGCCAATGTGAGACAAAACAAAACAACTCACAACTTAGCAGCTTGCAGTTTACAGGTAAGGATTATCAGCTTGAATGAAATGCAGCAAAACATTTAGACCATTTACGCTCTCAATGATCCAGACAAATATCATACTTGAAAACACACAACACATGTTCCATAGGACAAGTTAAAGAACACTAATAAAACGTAGGATGCTTTCTCGTCTCAACAACTTTTTGTCCTAACATGAATTTGGTTACTCGCACTACTTATAGCACTGGGTATTGTAATTCACAAATTGACGTAAACATGTGTTTAACATAAATCTAAAAACAGGTTAAATCCTCTATTGTACTGTTAAGTAAAATCAGAGTTGGGTAAGTTAACTTTTTTTAAACTAAGTTAAGTTAAAGTTAACAGGCTTGAAAATTTAACTTATTTAAGATACAAGTTAATCCATAATGAAATTGATTGAATTAGAAGTTAGGTTAATAAAGAAAGTAATTCAAAAGTTACAAGTTAAATTTTATTCAAATAAACAATGAAAGAGAACAGAAAAAAAATTTGACCGTTTTACGTAATTTTTATATTTTCTCCTTTCTTACAGCATATTAAAACATCACTGGTTATTTTTGTTTACAGCTAATAATTATACAATATAAGACACAAAATTACTTAATTATATTACTCGTTATCACCTGACAAATTGAAGGTTAATAATCATCGACAAATTGTAATTAAATTAAGTTAAAAAGTTAAGTTTGCAATGTAATAAAGTTAATTTAAGATCAATTAACTTTTCAATCCTTTAACTTAACTTTTTAGCTTAACCCTGAATAAATATGTATTTTATAATTAAAAATATTTACACTTTATTTTTATATTCATTTTTACATTCAGATCAATTCAACATACAATAATGGCTTCAATGCAATTAGCGCACTTTAGTGCAAATTTGCTATTAAATTAGTACGTATTAAAGGCTGCTTTATACAAACTATCTAAATACAGTAGCATAATACAATTAACTTTGAAAATAAAATAATACAAGTATATTCCGTTAAAAACGTGATATTATTATTGGTATTTAACATGGCTATTTAACAGTTTAAGATGTATGAGCGCTTCAACGTTGTTTTGACTTTATGCGAGACTTAAAACTCTCTCCTGTGTCCCTTTCTTTTGACTTTAAAGAGTTTTAAGCCTCGGTTAAAGTCAAAGTAACGTTGATGCATAATCAGGCCTAAATTGTTTTATATTTAACTTCATGCTAATTTCAGGTTTTTACAGTAGTTTCAGTATAGTGCAAGTGACCGAATTCGCTATTAAAAACACACACACACACACACAAACACACGTCTCACGCTTCCACCTTCCGTCAAGAACATTCACTTCGCTTTTATTCATACGACCCATTGACACCAACTATCAAAACAGCTATTATCCACTACGTGTATCAGCGAATCGTCAACTCAAACACTTTCGGGCATAACCACGACAAAGACACCGGACACGCGTCCGTCGCGATCTGCCACTTTGTCGGATCATTTTTTACCCCCCTCAATCATATCACATCGCAAAAATGCGTCGAACCATCGGCATTCGTGAGCGAGTAAAGTGATCGAGATACTATGAACGTTGACGCTTGGAAAAGGAGAAAATGAAGGGGAGTGGAAATGGAAAAAAGAACTCCGCGCGGTTCTCGTGGATCGCAGGGGGGGAAAAAAAAAAAAAAAAAAAAAACAGGAAAAATGTCGCAACAGCGATCGTGCCTAACGGTCCGCTTCGAGATCTGGTTCCACGTTGTCATCGTTGTTCTCGCGGACGTCGCTATTGGTGACATTCACGAGGGGACGTACATACGCACGTACGTACATACATACAGCACACGAACTTACGGTGCAATATTGCTGCAACGTTACCGCAACGCCAGGCCCGTTCTTTTCAGCTGAAAGGAACTTCTGGCACGGTATACGTCTCTTTTCTCTATTATTCTCCGTGGAGAAAGAGAGGGAGAGAGATGAACCGGTGTCAAAAGTTCAGCAAAAAGAACAGGGCCTGTTGCTGGAGTGTTCCGTGCTGTGTACGTACGATCAGCCCGGTTGTATCGTTCCTCCGAGAATCGGCTCCGCGCGATTCGATGTGACACGCACCGCGGCGCGCTATACACGCCGTTTACAGAGCAGGAGAGAAACGAGCACGGCGTGCATACACGAACGTGATACACACGAAAGGCGACGACGACGACGACGGCGGCAGTGGTGGCGAACAACACGTTTGTCCCGTACAAACTCACGCACTTACTGTGCAGATACGCGTACTGTACACACTCGCGCGGCCGTAACACATCAATAGCGTTGTCGTGCGGACACTTGTGCACGCGCGAGTAAGACGTGTCATGAACGAGCGAGCGAGCGAGAGAGAGAGAAGGGGGGGGAGGGAGAGGAGACAGACAAAGGAGAGAGAGAAACAAGAGAGGGGGGGGGGGGAGGCAACGCAGAAAGGAGGTACCCGTGGTCCACGCACTCCGCCGTGCCGACGAACGTTTTTGAAGGAGTACCGCCGCGTGTCACCGCTGGCCGAAGCGTGCACGACGGTGCACGATGATCGCCGCGAAGTATGCACGCGAGTACGTACGCGCGCGAACAGTCACCGGGTAAATCACGGCGGCAAGACGGACGAACCGGCACAGCGACGATATAGCAGCAGCAACAGCGAAATCACGTACACAGAGGGACACGTATACACACATCCACGTACACACACACGTATTATAAGCGCGCACGCACGCAGCATACACGATGCGCGAAAGATGAATGTAACGCACGCACGGCGTCGTATTGCCCACCGGCGCGGCAAACACGGTGGCGATTTTACGGGAAAGAGAAGGAATAAACGACGAGCACAGGGAGGGGGAGGAAGAAAGAACGGTGCAGCACACGCACGATGTATACGCACGCTTGGACGTGTGTCGCGCTGCTGACACCGAATCACACACGAGCCCCACGAGCACAAACGCGATCCGGTGTGTGCACGGAGGGTTGCGCGCCGATCGCGCCAGCCGAAAAACCACACAACGAACGACGCACACACGGAACGGAGAGAGACGACAGAGAGTATAGCGAGAGAGAGAGAGAGAGCGGAGAGCGCGCCGGAACGCCGCGTCGCGAACCGCCTCTGCCTCCCCTCCCCCCCCGCCACCTCCCCCCCCCCGTACCCTTTCGCGTGATTATCGCGCGGGCGCACAGTAGAATTTTCACTCGCGTTTTTCTCAATTCGACAACGGGATTCTCGGGGATCATCACACTACCACCATCCGAGACGCTAACGTTGTCGATGACGATCATCACACGCGCGACGAAGGCCCGAAAGGTGCGTGTGGACCGATCGTCGTCGGTCCCCGATCGCTCTACATGGTAATGGAACGGCAGAAAGGAAACACGCGCACAAGGCCGCGAATACGAGAACAGATTTTCATGCACCTACCGCAACGGAAACCCTATCGCCACGGACGATTTTACGATTTTCAGCCCCAAAATCGTCGGGGCATCAACCAAATCAGTATTTCAACAATGGTGGCCGTCCGACACATCGAGTCAGCCCGTCATGCGCCGGCATGACACCTACCGACGGCGGCACGGATCACGTTTCCATTTCTCAAGCAAACCGACGCGCTAAAGTCCCGTATCCACGGTGCTATCCATCGGTCCGAGATTCTCGGCAGAGAAAGAATTAATAAGTAACATTTCAACAATTTAGTCCCACGATCGATGCGATTAGTCAATTCTTTCTAGGATCTCGAGCCGATTTTGTAGCACCGTGGACGCAGGGCTTTTAACAACGGATTTGTTTTTTTTTTTTTTAGATAAAGTTCTCCACATTGAAGGGAAGAAGGGGAAAAAATAAATGTTCAGTTAAAAAGAACAGGCCTCATATTTTGTCTGTAAAGTTTTAATTTAACCGAAGGGATGTCTCGTGAGACTCCTGCAGACAGAACGCGGAAACGAGTGCGGCAAAAGTTGGCGCGATAGCCAATCAACTTTTCGCCGGCAAGATGTTGATTGGTTATCCGCCAACTTCCGCTGCGTGGCAAGCGTTACTGCATTCTGTCTGTAGAAGCCATTTAATGAGCTTACAGCTCCTAACATGTTCATTGGCTACCGTGTCACATTTTGCCGCGCGGTAAAGCGTTTTTCGCGTCCAGTGTGCTGGAGTCATTAGGATGTCTTCACACAACTTGCTTAGCTGCACATATACATAAAGAAAATTATTCTATATCATTTCTCTTATAAAGACATACGTAAAATATGATTGAATTAATTTTTTTATGCATAGATATGTTTATGCGGCTATACAAGTTGTGTGGATATAAAGCGGGGAGCACAGACTTTTGCATAACGCATAAAGCATGTGCATAAGGAATTTCATTGGCCCATTTTCTGATGCATGAGTCAATGGACCAATCAAATTCTTTATGTATATGGTTTATGCGTTATGCAAAAGTCTGTGCTCCCCGCTTAAGGCCCAAACACACACTTTTGCATAACGCATAAACCATATACATAAAGAATTTGATTGGTTCATTGACTCATGCATAAGAAAATGGGCCAATGAAATTCCTTATGCACATGCTTTATGCGTTATGCAAAAGTGTGTGTTTGGGCTCATATTCTTTATGTATTATGCGTTATGCAAGAGTTTGTGTTCTTCACTTTAAGATAATTTAATGGAAAGTTAACTATAGTTAGTAATGCATATATACGCGATTGCCTATTGCACACTGGATGCGATTAGCGTTAAGCGACGAGCGAAATCCAATAAGAACTCTGCTTTGCATCGCCACGTGAGAAAAAGCAAAGCTTTCATTGGTTATCGCTCGCCGCTTATTGCTCATCGCGTTCAATAGGCATATCAATTATCAAGTGCTCGCGATGTAAACTAGAACTGTGAATGCATCCAGAAGCACTGACCGCTCACTGGAGCACTCAGGGAGCTCTTGTAACCTGTTTGGTCTATATTTTTAGATATAATGGAATATGCCAATCAGATGCAAAAACTCATTGAAAGTTCTATGACCGATCGTGCTTCTGGATACAGTACCCTATGATGCGCGGCATTTTGTCTCGGCAACGGTGGCTTTTTCGTTTCCTGTGACGTCGAAACTCATCGATCGTTAATTTGGTGGACGCACCCTAGTAAAAAAAAGTTGATAGAAGACGATAGGATTCCCATAAAAATTGGTAACATTTTCTGTAAGCTTTTTTATTTGTATTATTTTCTATCATCAATCTCGGCGAACTTACGATTGATCGGGGATGAATATCCTATCGTGTATTTTATCAGGTTCTGTAATATTTTCTACAAGATTTCTATAATTTATAAATTATTCAATTCACGAATCTCGGATATTCCATATTCAAACGATTGGATTTTTTTTGTCCTTTCCTGTTAATTTTTTTTTACCATAGGATCGTTTGTCCGCCGTCCGCCCTCCATCGTCTGCTACGAACGTGGACAGCTCATTCCGACTTGCGGGGCTTGCGCGAGCGGTGCCGTGTGTGTGCGTACGGTGCAGTACGTGCGGGTGTGTGCGGGCTGCGGGCATTCAGCATTGCGACTGGCGTGAGTGTGATCGCTGTGAGCCTCGTTTATTCCTCCGGGGAAATAGATGGAGGAGAAACGGAAGTAAAGGGAGAGATGAATGCCCAGCGCGACTTGTGATCGCGCGCAATGTTCCCGACGCGTCGTCGCCGTTACGGGGATGGAGGCCGAGGTCCGGGTGCTCGCATTCGATCGGGTCTCGCGCCTCAGCGGTTTGTCATTTCGGCGCGTGAATGACGTGTTGACGCGTCCGGTCCGGCCGCAGGTCTGCGATTCCGAGTCCCCGCGAACCCGCTATTAGTGGTCAGTTAAGCTAATTCTAATAAATCATCTCTGTTATCTGACCGAGATGGACCAGGACACAGATCAGGATCAGGAGACACAGTAGTGTTTCGGGTATCGAAAGTCAATTAATTAGACTAATGTGAGACGAGAACGCCCGAAGTTTGATTAACCGACCGTGATGTTGAATGAGAAACGACGCGGTTGTTCGACGTCTTCTCGCGAACGGAAAAAGACGAAACTCCAACGGGGAGAAAACGTGCGGATCTCCGCATGGAGCACGTACTCGAGTAATTTAATTGCTCGGCTGTACATTTAGCCGATTCGATTCTAGTCCCAATGCCAAAAGTATCACTGATCAATACCCCAAGTGCGATTACTTGCGGTACATCACCTTCAGATATCCTCCCGCACGATTGAACATTTGACTCAATAGGGAGAACTGATGTCAGAAAGCATATTATGTGATTCATGAATAGATACTTATAGGACACGTAACGCGTTATGCAGTATTGATCCTGCAGAATTTATAGATATTATGGTTTGATAATAAAGTGCAAGCGACAACAAATGATACACTTGAATACTATTAAGATGTGAGACATTTTGTATATTGGATGTACTTCACTTTGTATGGCTACAAACAGAAATGATTACATGTAAATTACACAATTTTCTATTTGTTAGAAGCTTATCCATAATTTAAAATCTAGAAAGAATATTTTCGAGAGTTTTTCCATGATATATTTCAATACGTACTTACTGCGAATACGATAGAAGAATTTTTTTAGTTATATTAGAGACGTTAAAGTCGATGATGTTGTAATCAACGAGCGATTACGGAGAGGCGTAATACAAAAGGATATAATTGTCGATCTTATGTTAAATGCCACAAGTATTATGGATCAAAGTGAGGGAAATGACGTCTCTGGCGTCTCAAATAAGGCAGAGGTTTCCCCGAAATCAAAACAGAAGAAAAAGTCCCTCTGTCGCATGCTCATGAACAAAAAGACCAAGGTCGGCTGTCTGGAGTCCTCGTACAAAGATGGGGATTCAAATAGGAACTCCAAGATAGAGAGCTCCCAGCATGGATCTCAGACTAGCACCAAACTATCCCTATGCTGCGCTATGACCGAACGTAGCAGAACACCACCTCAGAGCTTGACTATTAGCAGACTTTCCCCGATGACATTGAGTCATACCTCGGTCAAGTCTGAAGTAGCTTCCATTGATGAGGATCGTGGAACGACCATAGTAGTTGAGCATCAGGAAGAGACGCATGTTGCAAATGATGAGGCTCAAGCAGTTCAAGAGACTGTAGTCAGAAGGAGTAATGTAGCAATGGGAAAGGAGCGTCCTAATACTTACATAGAAGGTAAGCTTCAAAAATCTATTACAACACTTAATTATTCAGATATGAAAATACATAGTAAAAAACGTTTTATGTTCGTGTTGGAAATGGTTCACTCAAGTCCTTGTTAAAATTTTGCGTTGAATTTTTAACACATGTGATTAGGTGATTTAAATATTTTGTGTTAAATTGATATTTAACATTTTTAGAAATGTTAAAGAACACTTAGGTGTCAAAATAACACAATTTATGAGTAATTAAGTGGACATACATAAAATTATATGTTTTAAAATATAATTCTAATATAAATAAATTACTTATTCATTTTATTGAAAAACATGTTTTCTACAGTTTGCTTATAAATTGTATTACTATTATCTTTTTTGTGTTAATTTCTTTACTTAATTTTGTGTTATTTTGTAACATTTTTCTTGTGTTAAATTAGCAAAGTAAATGTTTGAATAGGTTATTTCGGGCATGTAAAATGTGTTAAATTTGACACAAATTTTCCAATTTGTGTACGAAGTAAATAAAAAAAAAACTATTCTACACCTGCATTAAAATCAGTTCTTGTTAAAATTTTTGTATTTAAATACACTTGAGTGTTGATTTAACGTTTTGTGATTATGTTATTCAAATATTTTATGTTAATTTGACACTGTTTTTAGTTTTAAAATAATATTATTTTTAAGTAATTAAACAAACATAACATAAAAATAATATAGTTTTAAAACATACATTCTAAGGCCCATTCAGAACGCGCTTACAACGATATTAGTGCTATAGTTTAGTTACGTTACGCATACTATAGAATTTCGGAGATAAAAGTACGCTTTTATTAATAAAAACGCATTCTGAATACGGATCTAAGCTTGTAGTGTAGTTTTAAAAAGTAAATTATTATTTATAATGTAACATTTATAAATATTAATTTTACTAAAGAAAGATACTTTCACAATTTTTTCCAAATTGTGAAAGTGTTAATTGTTACATTTTTTGTATTAATTTTTAACATAATATTTGTGTTACATTCTAAAATTTTGTGTTAAATTAACACAAATATTTGGGAGAATCTTTTGAGATACGTCAAGTATATTAAAAAAACTTCGTCCATTTTGTCGCACACAATTATGAATTGTATATCATTTTTTAGATAACAATATTTTAAAAATATTAAAAATTAAGAAAGTCGTTTTAGATCCTCAAATCTCTGCCAAAAGCAGTTCTAGTCTTTCAAGAATGTCATTCTGTTTGTCTGATAGCTCATTGAAAAGCTATTGAAGTTGAGAATTATTTCACTAATATTCTCCTTGGAAGGTATCTTTTAGCACAATATTTATTGAGATATACATCTTAGATGTCAAGTGAGTGACACTATGTGGGTAACCAAACTCAAAGTTTAGTTAGATGTGAACATAGCAATCTACAGTGCAGATACTATTCTTTCATATAGTGTCACTATTCTAGATACAAGAATCTTGTTAAATGGAGAATAGATAAAAAAGGATCTAGAAGTATTTTTAACTACATAATAAAAGACCATCTATTAAAAGTATATTGCAAGCAAAAATAGTAAGATTAATATATCTTGTACACGTATGATGAAGTTCTAATATTAATCTACAGCTGTTTTAACTGTTGATGCTTATGCAGTTTTAATCTACTCTTTATGCTTTACAATTTGAAGTATGACTCATCTTTATATTATAGGTAATTCTAATATATATATAATATACACACACACACACACACACACACACACACATACACACACTTACACATATGACAAAGTGTTTCCTAATTATTGATACAACGTTTACATGAATTAAACTGATTGTGAGTCGAAACGTCTTCTACCATTTTGCAATTTTTGCAAATTTTTTTAGTTACCCAATCAATAGAATGTCTAAAATAAATGCATAAGACAACTTTAAGACTTTTTAAAGAAACATCTTTAAAAAAACCTCTTAAAGATATCTTAAAGTTGTCTTATGCGTCGATTTTAGACATTTTGCTTATCGGGTAACTAAAAAAAATTGCAAAAATGATAGAGAATTTTTCGATTCCTTGTCAGTTTAGATCACTCTACCTACACACGAGCGCTGTGTCAATAATTAGGAGATGTCATGTATATAATGGACGAAGTTTTTAAATACAAATTTTGTCAACTGTTTAAGAACATTCCGTTATAGCAAGCAAGTCAGCACTAACGAAATAATAATATTCAGAATAATGTTAATTTATTCTACAATACAATAATGTATGGAGGGGAAAAATGAGAAAGAAACTTCAGTTACCTCATATCTAATTTCAACTAAGCGGCACTCCTTTTCTTCTATACGCATTTTGCAATGTAGTTTGATGATGATCAACTGACCTTGTCCATCCCCTCCATCTTACATTCTAAAGCGTGGTATTCACTATACATGGCAGAGATAATAGTTCCAGTTGACGTGGAGTTAAGTAAGGTTCATCTTTAAGATTCGTGCACGTGTTTTTCTTGATTAATGAAAGTGTGAATAATTTACCGAAAATGTCGAACAACAAGAGAAGGAAAAGTTTTTTAAACAAGTTACGTTGCATATTTAAGAAAAAAGACAAGTTAGGAGAACAGTCAGATTTCTCTAATAAGCAGGAAAAAGTATTTGATAATAGACAAACTGATCATATGGGAGGTGCATCATGTAGTTCTGATCAGAAAATTGCAAAAGCTGTTGACAGTGAAATTTGTATAACAGTTCCAAGAAAAAGTTTGTCTGAAAAAGAAACACATATCGATAAGAATTTATCAGAAAATTATAAAAACGTAGTTACTATAAAAAGTGAAAGTTTCAGGTTTCCTAATGTAGATGATGACATAAGTGAAAAGCATCAGAACGTTACAAAAAATAAGCAGCTGGATTACAAATTAGAATCAAACAGACATATGAATACAAAAGTTACTTTTCTAAAACAAGATAACGATACAATAAGTTCTCGGTTATCTCTGGAAGATACTGAGAAAGTGCATCACGCTAATGGAACGAAAAATTACAATTCTGACTCTAAAAACGCAATATTA
Organism: Cyphomyrmex costatus; assembly: GCF_001594065.2. NCBI lineage: Eukaryota > Metazoa > Arthropoda > Insecta > Hymenoptera > Formicidae > Cyphomyrmex > Cyphomyrmex costatus. Next base: position 262,853 of record NW_017275737.1, read on the forward strand.
CAATCTCTTAACAATACTAACGTTACGAGCGGTACGCGCAAATTTTTAGTAAAAGAAACAAAAGCAATTTCCCAAGAGAGTAGTGAAGATAGTGACTTCTCTGCAGACTCAACGGAAGACTCGTTCGAAGATTCTTCAGAAGATGAAAACGAACATCTGATTGAGTCTGAGAAAACTCAAAAATACTTTAAGGATGAGTACTTTACAAAGGGAAAATATATCACTTATTTCTTCCTGGAAATGGAACGGCAGTTCTACAATCCTAAAGATGTTTACTGTATGGTTCAGTATCATGTTACTGAAAAACCAGAGAAAAAAGGTACAAAATATATACGAAATTCATACGATGCTTAAAATTTATAATTCCTTATGTTTTTGCTAGTATTTTATATTTTGTTCCTACAGAGTACCTATTAAATTTTTTCTTCAAAATATCAGCATTATTGAAAAATTAAATTGGCAAGATGTATTCTGCATACTTTAGTTCTGTTAAAAAAATCATATATATAATTATTTTATGTTTAGATTAGATTAGAAATATGATACATTTAACGCTGTGATGTTGTTTGTGCGCAGCTATAATTGTTTGTACTTTACTTATCTCTTTCTCTCTATCTTTAATTAATTTAGATTACTAGGAAATATGTGTACATATACTTTATAGGGTGACTGTATGTGTTATATATAGCTATTTAAGTTAAATATATAGGCTATTACTTATGTTGGAATTAGAATAAGTACAGTGTTACTTAAAGCCAATTTGATTAATTGCTTGATTTAAATTCTCGAGCAATAATTGGCGCGCTGTTCTTTTTCCAAATATATTAATCAAATAATTATATGGTTTTACTCTGGTGTACATAAGCGTATGTTTAATTAAAAAATATAGTTCAAGATATTTATGTCTATCAAATGATGACAAATCTCATCTAATTTCATCGTGTTACGAATCTGCACGTTTAGTGCCAAGACTGCAATAGGCGGCAATTGAAACAATTTAGTGTCATTACGACGGAATGCTATAATTTTGTTATGAAATTAATTGTATATTTGCTCCATCAGTATATATGTTCTGCGGTGTATGTCTTTTGCTTTCGAAATATAATGAATGATTCTTTCTTTTGCGCAATTATAATGCACAATTTCCATTAATAGAACCTCACGCGTAATATATAATTTTAAATTGTTTCAGGTGAATATTCTTCCTCCGGATCGCTATCGCCGAGTATATCAGGACAATTACGCCGTAGATTGCTTCATAGGAGATCAGCAGATAACTTGATTGTAAACTCACCTACAAGCTCTTTGAGACATTCTAGTCCAGATTCTATTAAAAGTGCACCGATCCATCATAAACCACGTTCAACGTCCCACGATGCTCTGTCCAAAAAGAATCGTTACTTTCGTCAAACGACAGGGGCGTCTATGGATAGCTTGGCAAAGCAATCATTACTTGCTGCACAAGTACTTAACTTAATTCCTACTCAAAAAGCACGAGAAAGGTACATTTTTCTTCAGAAAATTATCTGAAATGATCATTATCCGATAGCTAAAAGTAATTGAATTTTGTAGGAATTTTCTTCATGGAAGAATCGCCGCTAATTCCTTACTCGGACCAGTGGAACTTGAGAAAGTATTACCTAATCGAGAATTAAAAATTTTTATCGGCACGTGGAATATGAACGGACAGACCCCGCCAAAGGAATTGAACGATTTTATGTTGCCATCCGACATAGAGACTGTTCCCGATTTGTTAGTTATAGGGACACAAGAGTCATGTTCCGAACGACATGAGTGGGAAGCAGCTTTGCAAGAAACTGTCGGTCCTTCACACGTGCTACTAACTAGCAGTAATCTCGGTACACTTCACCTTGCATTATTTATAAGACGAGACTTGATTTGGTTCTGCTCTATTCCGGAGGAGGATAACTTCTCAACGAGAACTGGAACGGCATTCAGAACGAAAGGCGCAGTTGCTATAGCTCTCATGATATTCGGCACCAGCTTTCTCTTTGTTACCGCTCATTTGACCGCGCATCAAGACAAGGTAAAAGAACGGGTCAATGATATAAAGAGAATCGTTAGAAATCTTGATCTACCTAAAGAACTACCTATCAGGCACAAAAGCAAAGGTATTAATGTCAAACGTTAAAAAGCTTTAAAGTTTTATATTTTGTGCATTATATATAATAAATATATATCGTATTTTTCACAGATGTAACACAAAATTTTGATTGCGTGTTTTGGTGCGGTGATTTAAACTTCCGTCTAGCTCAACCGAGAGAGGAAGTGATTCAATGGATCACGAATACCTGTTTTCCACAAGAATCACCGATAAATATGCGCAAAGATCAGTTGAAAAATATGTTAAATGAAGGCGCAGTATTGCGCGGTTTCGAAGAAGCTCCAATTTTGTTTCCTCCTACCTACAAATACGATCCGGGAACGCAGAATTTTGATTCTAGCAGTAAGCAACGCACTCCCGCGTACACCGACAGAATTCTTTTCAGAGGGAAAGGTCACACCAGAGGATATATTAGACGCGTTAGCCACGAGAATTCTAGTTCTAAGGACGGGGTTATAGAGTGCTTGATATATGATTCTGTTCCAAGTATGTGCACGTCAGATCACAAGCCAGTCTGGGGAGTCTTTAAAACCACATTGAGGCCGGGTATCGATACGTACGTGTCTGTTATTTATTGACGTTTAAAGAGATGATGGTCATACAGCTTGAATCCTTTTGTATGTACTAGATATAATCTATATATACTGCTATTTATTTTCAGAATTCCGCTTGGTGCTGGACTTTTCAATCGCGAAGTATATCTAGAAGGTATTAGAAGACGCGCGGCGGCGATGGATGATTCTCTTGAAACTTCAAAAGTTTGTTCCATTCAATAAAGAAATTCAAAGCTATTATGAGAATGTATTAGCAGAATGGGGGTAATGTATTATATTTATAAAGATTTGTTTTTTATTATAATAGGCAGTATGAAAGAATGATCGCTTTATACCATTCTTACAATAGATGTCACGTTTCTTTTGTACGATTTATGTACTCTGTACGCTAAGTCTGTCCATTTTTATAGCGATGACGAGAAACACTTTTTTTTAGTGAGAGTTGTATAATAAATTACAATTACTAATGAACACCGTAAAAGTCTAGTCAAACAGTGAAATAAATTACTCGTTTAATGAAATGAAATCTAGATGAGGATTTTATAAATGTACCGTGATATGTTCCCGACATTCATATTGTGCCACAGATATTAGAGAAGTAAAATGTTATTTGGCTTTATGTGGCCAATTTTGTCAAAAAAATTACATTTATTTTGTAACACTGCTAATTTAGTTAGGCAAATTTTTTATAATAATTCTATATTGCAGTATTTATCAAAATGTGTAACTCGACTCAGACGTTAAAAATATTACATAGTGATCTAAACTAATTTTATAAATGATGAGAAATTTATAATTTACTGCTATGTTCTAATGGAATAATGATAGTTATTTATAGATCAAATTTCATATAAAATGGGTTTTCTAGTTTCTATGTTCGATTAATTTAGATATAATACAAGTTATATATAGATCAAACTATTGGGCCAAGAAGGTATTAGAGCAGGGTTTCTCTAACTTTTGTGAATCGTGATTCACTTTTTAAATAATAAACTCTTACGATCCAGCTAGTGAGTATGGAAAAGCGGGAGGACAGGAGAGATGAGAATTGATGTATTTATACTTAATTTTAATTTTGCTTTTCTTTTAAAATGTTGTGTTAAATATGCTTTTATTAATACATTTTTTATGTATGAGACGTATGTGAAAAATGTGCTTATTTCTTATATCTATTAATAATAATTTTAATATCAACATTAATACGAGTCATTTTCAAATTCGAACTCTTTGATAATTATAATTTATTTTGCAATTTAGTTTTAATTCCTGGCCATTTGCTGAAAAGTCAATTTTACATATACAAAGTCGTGAGAGGGAGCAGCACTCTTACTATAATGAAATGTAATTTAACATTAAAAAATTTTTTGCGACTTAAAAATTTACCAGTGAAACACGACCCATATTTCGAGAATCCCTATATTAGATAATTAATATTCGCAAAATTTAAATAACACGTTTGTTTATTGTTTATTAGAGATATGCGAACTATTCGAATACGAATCGAATCGAATTAAGTAAGAATCTCTCTTTGTGTACTATGGACTTAAACAAAAATATAAAGATATGGACTGTGCGATCCGTATCTAAGTAGTATTCAAAAGTGGCCGATAAAAATGAGAGAGAGGATCGTGGAAGACGGCCAATCTTTACCTCTTTTTATTTCTATTCCATTTAAAAAGCCTTTGATCTCTATTAAGTTTCTTTTCCTTCCAACCAATGGCTTTTGTGTCGACCAAATTAGTCGCATGTATAATGCGTACTAGACTCGTATTGGCTCACACCCACCGACTTGTAACTATAGTTTTATATTTAATATTTAAATATTGTACATATATTTTAAAATAATACATCATAATTAATGATCTTTTTATATATAAAAATAATTTTATTATCCACATGTTAAAATTCAACTGACCATATAATTATGTTGTTAATGAGTTAAAAGTTATGATTCGATTCGAATCGGTTTGATTCGAATTCGAAAAAAAATTGGATTCGATTCGATTTGATTCGGAATAAAAAAAAATCTTGATTCGTACATCTCCATTATTTATATTCTTATTTACTGGGACTACTTCTTGTGTAAAATCTTAACAAAAGATTCAAAACAGTAGAATATCTTTCGCTAAATGTTTTGTACATATAGGGTGAATCTTAATAGCTGTTCCAGCGTTTTATCATGGAAGATGAATATTTCACTCTTTTACGCGTAGTCTCTTGTGCTCCTTTCAGATGTAGTCTATAATTCATCTCACATGGTAAAACATTGATACAATTATTGATATTCACATTGCATCTCTCTCTCTCCCCCCTCTTCCTCTATATTTATATATATATATTCACAGGATGCCGCACATTTTGTATGACACCCATTAATAATAAATTTCTGAGATCATTTCGAGAAAGAAATCCTATAATAATCAAAATATTGAAGGTGCAAATAGTTTTTAAATGATTTCATGAATTTACTATTAACAGATGTCACGCAAAGGAGTCTGAGACACCCCGTATATGTATAGTAACTACGTTAGTAACTAATTGCTAAATAGCATGGTCATGTTAAATAATGTTGTGTTATCGATTTTAAATAGTCTATAGCGTTAAAAGATAATGCTCTTTGATAATGAGATACCCTACTTCTAATTTATTGTAGAGAATAATGGTAAAAATTATGACTAATTATAAAACCCCAAATACAATATTGTTACACAATAATGATATATACACAAATAATATAAGCACAAATAACTAGTAGATCTAATGGTTGCTATATCAAAACTATAAAAAGACAATTACAATGTGAATATATAATATGTGATGTACTATAAATTGTAGTTGCATTATATAATTTTTAAGTAATTAACTATATGACTTCTACATATTTACATTATTTATTTAGAAGTATTAAAATTATTACACAATTTCTTAAAAGTACAAACATATACATATATTTTTCAATTTAATTATGATCTTATGTATCTTATCGGTTCGTCTTTATGATAAATTTTGTTGTTACTTTTTAGTCTTCATATATTTCACATTATTCTCAAAAATCTTATATCTAATACATGAAATAGGTACGGTATGTCATGTATCTAAGGAATGCTGTATGTTCCTCTCTTCTCTCTAATATAGTAATTGGAAAAAAACAGAACAAAGATGACTGTTTGATAAAAGAAGCAATATGCTAATTATTAACAAAACAACGTAATGTTTGTATGAATTGAACAATATAAACTATAAACAAGTTAATTTAAGTTTAAGTTAAACTATAAACAAGTTATATATGTATAAATATTAAACTCCACAATATTTGGAGTGGTTTTTAATATGCTTAAAAAGTTCTACATTATAGAACATATATAAATGTTTAATAGAAAAAAGTGCTTAGACCTAATTAAAACAAAGTATTGAAAAAAAAAGACAAATATATAATGTACTACATGTTAGGCAATAAGTTTAGGTGATATTAAATTGTAAGTATTTTAAAGAAAATATGTGATTCAATGATATCGCTTTTATTATCAGACATTACAATGTATTCAATTAGGAGCGAAATATTCAAAGTTGGAACATGATTCTGGAGTATTCACACTCCAAACAAATAATCAAAAGATTAATCTTAAATTGGAAAAATATTTCTATATGTCTTGATAGAGGCATTTCGTGTCATGCGTCAAATGCATATTTTAGTGACTTGTGATGACTTCTTCTTTGTAATTGCGTAGACAGGTTGCCAAACAAGGTGCCTAAAAACATCTTTTACTGTTTCTAAGCCTTCTATAATGAAGCGAGACTAAAAACTGTCGGGGTCAAGATTTTTAAGTCTATTGAGCAGGTTGCCTTAATCATGCCTTACTTAAATCATTATATATGTAGTTACTCTCTCTTGATCTCTGTGCACGTACAATTCTCTTAAAATTATATTTTATTCAGATTTTCGTTTCGATTAGAAAAAAAAAGGATGCGGTACAATCTATGTTGTAATTTCTTCTCTAGTGATATTTAAATAAAATTTATTTAATTTCTAAAAAGTGAACATATTTTAATACATGATTTGGCTTGTAACATGTTGATTACTTTATCTAAACCACATTAATCAAAAGAGCAGCAAAAGAATATTACAAGGTTTTCATATGAGGTTTCATATGTAGAAATTATACACAACATAGGTTGTTGCCTGTTGTATCGTCTCCATTGTAAAACATATAAATTTAGTTTAATAAACGTTAAGTAAAAATCATTCAATTCATGCATACAAATTTTTTTATTATATTTGATTTTTGTAGTGTATGATGTAAATCATGATACAAGTAGACAAAATGTGTTCTTGCGTATGTTTATTTGCTTTAGTTAATCAGAGCTTGATCCTTTTTCAGCGGACTTTGTTTCAACACCTGTTATGACAGATATGATTTTGACAGATTATAGAGCATGTTAAATTATAAAATGTATAACGTACTATGTTTCATATTGATATTATTCACTTGGGTTGTTTCTCTATCCATATTTTTCTGTATATATTTCGGTTACTGAGAAACGAAACAAAACTTACTGATTCAGGTATATTTTGTTGACTGATTATTGCGACTTTTGTAACATTTCACAAAACATCATTGGTATTACTATTTATTACTTATTATTCATTTATTATTTATGTTTCTCGGCACTCTTGAGCTAAAATCAAAAGTGTAATCAGCGTTTGTGTTTTTTTTGTCTTTAAATACATATATTAAATTATTAATTAATCAAACATTTCATTTACTCAACTATTGGTCGATTAAATTATATTGTTTTACTGTGTAAACATCGAACGTTATTACATTTATTTGTTATTATTATTTATTACCAGTTATTACTTATTTATTTGCAATCATTTTAAATTGTATGACAAATACGCGAGCCGCATGTTTTAAAATGGCGGAAAATAGAGTCAGCGCGTTTCTATTTACGTACAAACTTGTCTTACAAGCACACCTTATCTACTTGCATCAAGGATCTGAATAATGCTACCTGCCCCTTTTTCAGTTATCTTTGTACTCTTGTACTGTGATACATTTTTAAACATACAGGGTCAAGCAGTTGAATCTGACAATTTTTTCACGCTTGACGCAAAGGAATGATAAGATTTAAAATAAATCGCGGAAATAATCTTTTAATATTGTCAATGATTTATATGAATTAAATATTTAAAAATTAAGTTCTTGTAAATAAATATGCTTATACCTAACTACAATTTTTCATAAAAAATTGTTCATTATTTCGTAAACTTGAACATTAATTTAATTTTAGAAATTCGCTGTTATTTTTTATTTGAAAAATATTTTGAGGCTAATTTAAATATCTTTTCTTTGCGATATTTTTCTTAAAAATATAATATTATTCACACAATTTTTATATATCATAGTTTATTTGAAGTGTAATTATAAAACACTTCCTATAAATAATTTCCTAATTTACTTTGCAGGGACTGTATGACCAATACATTCTTAACAAATTAACGAAAAATTGTTAATCGAAATTACAGTATATTATTTCTAGAACTAGACTTGTAAATAAATTTTGAAGAATTATTCTTATTGAAGGTTTACGAAATTACCATTCCATCTAATATTCTTTCATTCAACTCTATATAAACTTTTTATAAAACCAAGGATCGGAATCGAATGTAGGAATCAACTTTATCGTTTTTAAACGGAATTACATTCCTTGAAAAGATCGTTCCTTCTTACACAACTAATAGGGAATAAATACTTTTGACCATCAAGATGAATCTTAAATGCTTCAATAATTCGATATGAGTTTATATGTATATTACTAAATTGTAAATAGTCATGTAAATTGCGCATCGAATTGATTTTTCGGTTTTAAAACGCACAATTTCTTCATATTTTATTTGTTACTTTAAATGGTTTCAATTTATCATTTTTACGAGTTTAAAAAGATTGTCAGATCCTATCGCTGAATCCTATACGGAAAAAACAATTTTGCTAAAACATCTAAAAATTTATTTTTTTCATTTGTGGTAGAAAAAATTCTTATGTAAAGAATTCCATAAAAAAATTTTCACCAGACTTAAAAATAATTTTATGTTATCAAAATAAACGTTTGAGCACAATGATAAAGCTGCAAAAAGCTTCTAGCAATTAGTTTGAGCAGGGCCGTTTCAAGCAGGGGTGCAACGGGTGCAATGCACTTACGACGGCTCTTTAAAAATAATCGTACAACTGTTTGTGTGATTTGATCATAGCCGTGGTATAAAATTCATTTCAATTTAATCAAAATTGGTTCGGATTGTTTGATAGAAAAATAAAGTGATATAGTGGAACGCTCTGCACCCGTAAATCTGTAAAATGGCGCTAAATTTGAGCATTTTACGTAATTATTTTGATGAGGCCCAATGAAATTATTTTTAAATCTGTGTGTATATTTATAATTAAATTTTTAGATACTTGCAAAACCATTCTTTCCGTGTAGTGATGTCTTGTTATCGGAAAACTGCATATGTATGTGCGTACATTCATCTAATTAATAATCGTAGTAAGCGCACAAATGACACATCCAAAAATCATCAGCGCGAGGTACATGAACTTTTTTTCATTAAATGCGTCGTGTATAAAAAGATACACGCTTATACTGACGAGATGAATTCTCGTAACTCTCGCCAAAATGAATGGTAGAAGTTCTATTTGAATGTATTTAACTATTGTTCAATACGTGCTTGTACGTTAAATAAACAATTCAAAATCCACCGTCATTGAAAAATGTTTACAATTTTTATTCAAATCTATTTCTATACTCTCCAGCCGAAAGACTCTAAAATAAAAAACTAAAATTAAAAGTAATAATTTTTCTTAGAATATATATTATCATTATTATTTTTTTAAATTTACAATGTGATAAATTTTTCATCAAGAAAGTGTTATGTATTTAATCTTATGTTTGACTGGCATATAGTATTCTGTTAGAATTAAAAACAGATGCAGGAATTAAAGAGCCCCGATTGCACACATCGTGTATTGCGCATATCCATCGCTGGTTATTTTAAAAATAAAATATTTTCATTGATAAAGCAGTGAAAAATTACTAGGCATCATCTGATGTAAGTGATGTGTGCAATCTGAAATGTAGGCAAACGGGATCCTGTCCTCCATTAATTTGTTTACAGCCTTTATGATTATGCCTTACCGAGATATAATACTACTGGAATGCGGTTTATATTGCCTTCGTTAAGAGATCGGATATCGAGAGAGAGCATTCCAAGTTTTATCTTTTTTCTTTCCCAATTTATACTCATTGTCAGTTATAATTGCGCATTTATAGTAGACGGTAATGCACATGAGAAGTTATAATTACCTGGTCAATTAACGTAATAGAGTATGGAAGAAAATAACAAAAATGTAAATATTACCCTACGAGGTTTGGTATACAAAAAAAGCTAAGATGACCACTCAGATTTCTCTATGCTAGAACTTAAAAGATAAGTAACTGGTTGGAGATTCAGAGCAACGATAACCGATAATGCCCGTTTAACAATAGGGTCGCAAATGAGAAATTAACCAATCACAGTTGAATATAAAACAAATACTCGACTATGATTGGTTAATTTCTTAGGCTCTGCACACAATGGAGGAAATATTAGGAATAAATAAAAAATAAAGTCCAGTTGTGTAACAAAAAGAGGTTTAATTCAATGGCATATAATAAAGACGGTTACATTACATACGTTTCGACGTCGATCGGATCATTTTCAATGTTACATTAATCATACAATTACAATTGTATTCGGAAAAATTATTGGAAAGTATAATCTCTTTTAATAATCTTTGTGTCCTGTTTCATAATGTTATATATATGTCAAAATTACAATATCTACTAATCTAAAAAATAACCGTAAAACAGGAAAATTATTGTTACGTTTAAGAAAGCTGACAGAATATAAATGATATATATCTTATTTTAATTAAAAAAATTACGCTAGCAATTATTGATCTAAAAATTAGTGGTTGTTAAAAATTGAAATAATCGAACTTGTCATTGAATTATTCATTAATAAAAATTCTAAAAGATAACCGTTAACAAGAAAATTAATATTACGAACATCAGAGTCAACCAAAATATATATAATGTACCTTATTCTAAAAAATGCTGAAAGTCAATTAATAAAAATGTGTGCCACAATAATTATTAGTTACTATAATTATAGAAATAAATATTTGTTCCACTGTGCGTAGGCCCTATCGGTTTACAGAGAGCAACGACATAAAATAGACCAAGCATTCTGTTTGTAGTTTGAAACCGAAAGTTGGCAGTTTAACTGGACCCTCTTTCTATCTTGGCTGCGTTCCATTTAACACTACAAGCTCGTGAAATCATTTTATCCTTGTTGTTTATCTAATGTCAACAAAGAAAACCAATGCTCGTGAGTGTTGCGAGCGTTAAATGGAACGCAGCCTTGAGAAAGCTGGTTCTACATTAGTTGCAAGTCGATCGCAAGTTCGTTGCGACAGCCAATCTCAAGCTTGCATTTCGCAAGCTTGGAAATCAACGCTTCAGATTGGCTGTCGCAACAAACTTGCGATCGGCTTGCAACTAATGTAGAACCGGCATAGATAAGTCCTATGCGACTGTCGAGAACACCTCTCTCTCTCTCTCTCTCTCTCTCAAGATAGAAAGAGACGCAATGGGCCCAGTTAAGCCCAAGACACAATGCGAGGGAATAGCGATAGCGATAAAAGTTTCAACTTATCAGAAATTGAATACATCGGAATACACATTTTTGATAAGTTGAAACTTATCACTATCGCTATTCCCTGGCATTGTGTCTTGGGCTTTAAACTACCAACTTCTAGCTTCAAGCTACAAACAGAATACTTGGTCTATGTATGTCGTTGATTACAGCTACTATATTACTATTGTAGAACTGGCTTTATCGACTCTCCGGCTCGTACCCGCCTTTCCATATTGGACAAGTTCTTAAAGGACGTTCCTAATATCTCTCTACTTTTGCCACGTTGTTATAAGTGACTCTCGTAGTGGAAGTGCCGTCCGTTATGCTCTTTGATATTCTGGATCTGTAAAAAATGTTCATGCATTTGCTAAAGTTGCATTAGAATATCTAGGGAAATTTATGGATATATACGATATTTCGAATCAATTACGAAGAGACTGGTCACATGACCTGTTGGCATCTCTTTTCTGTACATACGTGGGGGTCACGTGACGGTCTTATTCTGCGTATCTAATTCGCGCAGGCAGCACTTTTACGTAAGAAAATGTGGGGAGTTTGCGGGAAGTCTAGTGTAATATATAGAAATCTGTGAGTGCAACCGTGCAGCCGGAGTCGCCGCCATTTTGTTTATTTTCGCGAGACAGAGAGAGATCCGTGAACGACGATCGCGACGTACGAGATCGGCTCGCGCGTATTCGTTCGTGTTGTTCGAAATAAACGTCCAGCCTGACGAGCTGGAAGGTGGGAAATAGTAAAAAAGAAAGGAAAGGATCTGTTGCAAGAACAACGATACAGGTAGGTTCGCTCGCCGAAGACGAAAGTCACAGCAAGTCGATCGAGAAATAGAGTGTGTGTGTGTGAGTCCGATCGCGGGATCCCGTGGTGGCGACGGACAAGCAGATACGAGAAAGAGGGAGAGAAAGAGAGGGAGCGAAAGAACGCGAAGTGAATAACGGCGCGCGCGCGCGCGCGCTCGATATCGCCAACGTCGTTTGCGATCGTCGTCCTCGTCGTACACAAAACCGTTGGCGTAGTCAATCGGTGATCGCGCGCGTCGTTCGCTGAGCGCCGGTAAAGCGCGCAGCGGAAACACAGTTTCACGGATCGGGACCTTTGCGCGCGCGCACGGCAGGGAGGAAGGGGGGGAGGTCGGTGCGCGAGGCGCCGCGCCGGAACGAGAGGCGAGACGGCCGTCGTCGTTGCCCGCCGCCGCCACCACCGCCACCACCACCATCGTCATCACCACCGTCGTTGCGACTAACACCATTAGCATCACCAATACCACACCACTATCGTCGTTAGCTTAGACACGAATAGTGGTGAGCAGTGGCAGCAGTCGTACAACTACCACCACAAACATCGTCACAATCCGTTGCCACCGTCACGAAGATTGCCGCGATCCACACACACCGATCGCAGTCGTGGCGACATTCGGAGGTGCGTGAAGGGAATAGAGTACGTGTACAACCAGTATAACGGGTAGTACGGGTACTCGAGTCGCGTACTTAGCTATTTAATAATACGGAGGGTGGAATATATGCTGTGGGCGTCCCCCGTACGAGTGGGGGCACTTGATGGCCGCAGAAATTGGGCGAACTGCGAGCAAACATCTATCGTCGGAGTGTGGTAAAGCGACGTCGCTGTCGAGTGGCGACGTGAGCTTCGATAGTAGCCGGGTAATCATAGGAACGGAACAGCGGCAGCAGTCGCAACAATCGCATTATCAGCAACGTCAATTGTCGCCGTCGTCGCAGCAGCAGCAGCAACAACAGGATCGGACTTCACCTGCTACTACGGTACAGATCAGAAAGGCGCTCGGTAAAACGACTCCTCCTCCTTCTCCTCCTTCTTACCGGAATCGCGTACCGTTTGCGACCGCGCAGCTAGCAGCGGAGAACAATCAGCAACAGCAGCAGGCGCTGATCAACCCAACCAACGTAACCTCGACGGCGGAGGCCGTCAACGAGGTACCCGGCGCCATCAAAACGACCATCAACATCGGCTTCGCGATGAACCACGTAAACGATCAGGAGAATCTCAAGCAGCTTAGCCTCGCACCCATTCAGGTTAACGAGGTCGAAGAGATGGACACACAGGAGGGTGAGTGCACCTCTCGGTCTATCTTTTCGTATCTGTCCATTTATCTTTTCATCTATATCCTACCACCTTTCTACCTATTTTGCTACATGTATAATATACATATGTAGCTAGGTATATAATCTGTGTATATATATATCTATCTCTCTCTTTCTCACCTTCCTTTGCTGGAAACGTAAGTGCAAGAGCTTTCAATAAGGAAGAGGAAGGAAGGAGGAAGGAAGGGAGGGAGAGGGTGAGGGAAGGGGGCAGAGAAAGAGAGAGCAAGGGAGTGTGTGTATGCGTGCGCGCGCGTACTCGTGTGCGTGTGTGTGAGCGCGCGTACTCGTGTGCGTGTGTGTGAGCGAGAGAGAGAGAGAGAGAGAAGGAGAGGGGTTGAGAGGGAGAGCGACTCTTCTATGTCGGAGCTCTTCGCCAACTTTCTTCGAATTTTCTTTTATTTTTTTTTTTCGCCCGATCGTAAGATCGTAAGCGCATGTTTGTGGAATCGTTTTTATATTTAGAGGAAAGACATGGTGCAAGCTTTTTCGTGCATCTGCAGATTATTATACAGAAGGACCTAGCAAGCAATTTATTTATCTCGCGCGTTGCTTCTGCTAGCACGGTGACTTGATATTGGACGTTCGTGATTGGCTTCCTATGATGTTAATTAGCGCCACTAGCGCTCGTCAAACTTTTGTTCCATTTGGATTTGTATATATAAGAATAATTTGTAATATTTATACTATTGACATTGAATATTAGAAAATAATGATCAGTACGTATTTATATACATAAATGAGATGGTACGTGTCAGTTTTTCATAAACATTTTTTTTACAATTACTAAAGAAGGTCGAGGAAATCTTATAAATTATAGTCTTAATATAGTTGAACCGTGGCTGGTGTTAACAATGTTACGCGAATCATATAATATTATATTATTGTGTTATACAGTACTCTTGAGGTTTTTTTTTCATATTTTATTCAATGTGAGAAGTAAGATATGTTGTTTTTTACACATGTAATATATATATATATACATATATAATATGACATATTACCTACAATAACTATAAATCTTAAAAGTAACTCTCATTGATGGAAAATTAAATATATCTGATTATAGATAGATAATATAGAAGGAGGTATTACGTCATAGTTTTATTATCAGAAATTTTCGTGGATATATAAATGTAATCACCACTGATAAAGCTTTTTGTACTACGTATGGCTACTGAACAGTCAATATTTGATCAACCTTTTCCACAGTATATGTAAAAATTGATGATAAACTGATGTGATTCTGTATTTTTTTATATAATATTAAATTTACAGTGAAAGAAACAGTATACTTAGTGCTGTTGTAAAGTGTGAATATTAATTTATAATGTTCAGTTGGTGGCCAATTCGTTTATTTTCCCTTTGTTTTCTTCCAACCCTACTGTAATCAATATTACATTTGCCATCAAAACATTCCACATGAAGTGTCATTCCATACATTGTAATTTTTATGTTTTTTTAGAAAAGATCTTTCAGAATTGCTATGTTTCTCTAGGTAAATCAACTATTTCATATCGATTACTCCATAATGTTAAGTACTACTGCAGTTATTTGTGTTAAAATATTTATATTATTAGTATATAATTTGATATATAAAAGTATGGCATACATATACAAGTTTATATGGTAAAATTAACTTATACAATGAAATATAGGGTTAAATTTTTTATTTTTATTATTTTGTATTTTAAATCTTTTTTCATTGTAAAATATTTATTAGGTTTAGTCTACTGTTAAAAAGATAAATATTAACTTTTATAGAAACCCCAAATGATGGTGGGGGAGACGGAACTGACAACCGTCCTATAAATGGTGAACCAGAATTAGCTTGTATAGTTCAAGATCAAGAAATGGAGGAAGGTATGATGAATCTAATGTTTCATATTATTTTATTTGTTTAAATTATTTTGGAGATATAATTTAGAGATAATCTTGCAATATATATATACATGTGTATATATGTGTATGTGTATAACATTTTTATAATGTATGTGTGTTTTGTCTAATAAATATAAACAAAATTTATGCTCTTTAAATAACTTTAATTTTACTTTTGTCTATTTGACATTAACACTTTTATATATTTATTGTGTTTAATATATTTCATAAATTCTATATATTTCTTTTGTATATATTAGATGAGGCCCGATCAGAAGCTACTTTTCGATATACTGTTGAGAATATATCTAAGATGAAAGATTCACAATTGTCTCCTGCATGTTATGTTCGTAATTTACCATGGAAAATAATGGTGATGCCACGATCAAGTCAAACACAAGAGAGACAACCACAAAGATCTCTTGGATTTTTCCTTCAGTGTAATGGAGAGAGCGAATCCACGTCTTGGAGTTGTTACGCTGTTGCTGAGCTACGTCTTCTTTCTTGCAAAGAAGGACAAGAACCATTTAGCAGAAGTAAATGAAATTCCCTCTTCTTTAATACATTTATGTATTGATCGGCATTAATTCTGATTTAAGATTGAAATCAATACATTGCTTTGCAATATAATGTATTATATTTTCATAGAAATTCAACACCTCTTCTACAGTAAAGAGAATGACTGGGGCTTTAGTCATTTTATGACATGGCAAGATGTTCTAGATCCTGATAGAGGTTTCATAAAAGACGATTCAATCACTCTTGAGGTTTGTAATATATTTCTTTATTAATTTGTTTTAAATAGTACTAATTTCTTTCAATATTTCTCATTCTGTTTAGATTTGTTTTTTACTTCAGTTATATTAAAACAATATAATTAATTATGATTCATTTGTAAGTTATTTTATTTATTGAGGATACTTAATTTAATGTAGATCGAAACATTTGAAGAAAATATTGCAATTTAATTTTATTATATTTTTGTTTTTTAAAAATATCAACTTCATGCCTTATTATCCTTTGTTAACTTTATTTTAAATTTTAGTTTTTTTGAACTATTTAGATTTAGATACTTATTGTTATAATGTAATTATTTTATAATGAAATTTATAGCAATGTTTACTATAATTTACTTATAATTACTTATAATTTTTAAATATATCTACAAATATCTATATATAAAGGTTCTTGAATAGTCAATGCAGCCATATTGAGTCGTAACGTTAGAAGCAAGAAATGACACGTTGATTTTTATTATGTGCCATTTGTAAATAAAGACATTTGTGAATAAAACAAAATGTTCAGATTGCTTTAAAATTATTGTAAAAATAGATGAAAGCTATCCTTATTTTGATAGTAAATAATCGTAAAAAATGTTTAATCAATGTGCATGCGTAGTCTATTTTCACGTGCCTTTTATTACTTTTTACGATTATTTACTGACTGTCAGGTGGAATTGGCATAATTTTTGTCTATTTTTACAAATGTTTTAAAGCGCAATTTCATTTTGTTTTATTCAAATTGTCTTTATTCACAATACAAATAGTATGTAATAAAAAATAGCGTGTTATTTCTTGCTTCTGACATTGACGTTGGTGACTGCTCAGGAATCTTGAAATATTTCTGTAACAAAATATATCATGTTAAACAGAATTTTGATAGAATTAATATATGTGTCAAATATATGAATAATACTTTCATGGAGAACTAGGAAGCCAAGTTTTCTTTCATAATTTTTTGTCTTAAAATATTTTTGTTAAAAATTTATAGAATTTTTAATTTATAAGACAACATATTATTTGGCTTTATAGGAGTTTTTCTTGAAATTGAATGACATTTATATATGAAAGACATGTTAATTAATATTAAAGAATACTAATAATTCCATAAGATTCATATTTCATATTTATGTTACATTTTTGTGTGATGTTTTATTTAATTTAGGTTCATGTAGTGGCTGACGCACCTCATGGAGTTAGTTGGGACAGTAAAAAACACACAGGATATGTAGGCTTGAAAAATCAGGGTGCTACATGTTATATGAATTCTTTATTGCAAACTCTTTATTTTACAAATCAAGTAAGTGAAGGTATTTTTATGATATATGATAAATCATCTTTCATTTTTTTTTATTAATTTATTCTTGTTCTCTTTAGTTGCGAAAGGCAGTATACAAAATGCCAACAGAGAGCGACGATTCGAGTAAGAGTGTTGCACTAGCCTTACAAAGGGTATTTCATGAATTACAGTTTTCCGACAAACCTGTCGGTACAAAGAAATTGACCAAAAGTTTTGGATGGGAAACGCTGGATTCTTTCATGCAGCATGATGTGCAGGAATTTTTACGAGTGGTAAATATGTTAAATTTTATTGCATAAATTTTTATATAATATACTTGAACTTTTAGTATGTAACATTTTATTGCATACATTTTTTGTATATGCACACGTATATACAGGACGTTCCATTTTATTTAAAACAGTCAATTTCTGAAAATTTCATATTTTTAGAGGAAAATACTTTATACAAAGATTGTAAAATTCGAAAGCGGTCATAAATGGGTACCATTAGTTTGATCTCGATTTTTCTAAAATCTCGTGATTTTTAAAAATTCGCTGTTTTTATAAAAATAGGACATCCTGCATATATGTGTACATATTAAACGTGTACATATACACACGCACATTTTATATAAGTATATACACAAACTAATCATGTGAAAATTTAGCTATTAGACAAGTTGGAGAGCAAAATGAAGGGAACGTGCGTGGAAGGTACAGTGCCAAAATTGTTTGAAGGAAAAATGGTCTCTTTTATCAAGTGTAAAAATATAGACTATAAATCCACAAGAGTTGAAACATTTTATGACATACAGTTAAATATAAAGGGCAAGAAAAACAGTAAGTATCAAAATTAACATTATAGCTTTATCTATGATATTTGAGTAACAAAGAATTAATAAATTTATTATATTTTTTAGTTTACGAGTCTTTTAGTGATTATGTGAGTACAGAAAGTCTCGACGGCGATAATAAATACGATGCAGGAGAACACGGATTACAAGAAGCGGAAAAAGGCGTCATCTTTTCATCATTTCCACCAGTTTTACATCTACATTTAATGCGTTTTCAATATGATCCAGTTACGGATTGTTCAGTCAAATTTAACGACAGGTAAGAAATTTAACTTGCTTATTTTAATTATAATGATCACATAATATGATTTTATTTTAAAAATTACAAAGGGGCCAATTCTGTTTAAAAATGTGTAATAAAAGAAATAATGTTTTATTATAGATTTTGACCTGGATATCATAAAATTATTAAAAACTTCGTAATGTTTAAGGAATATTTTGAAAATTGAATACGAATATAATTTATCCAAATTTCAATATTCTTGCTTAATTTTCAAGGTGTTCCCCAAACACCATGAGCTTTTTAATAACTTTGCCGTTTCCAGAAAGTCAATATCTACAAAAACTATTTTTTTTAGTTATACCTTTTTAGGCAAAAGTTTGCTCTAATTTCTTTGAGAATATTAGAAAAGGGTCATTTTTTTGCTCAAAACGATGTAAGTAAAAGAAAGTATTTTTTTTTTTTGTAGATTTTATTCTTTAGGATAAATTATAAAGTTATTAAAAAATTTGGGGGCATTTGGAGACCTCGAAAATTGAACAGAACCATTGAAATGTTTGTGCTCAATTTTCTTTTTTAGATGTTCCCACTCACAATCAGAATTTTTTATTAATATTATATTCAGATCTCAAAATTTATAAAAAATATTGCACCCTTTTGAGCAGAAGTCGGCTCTTTTCTTCTTTTTACAAAGATAAAAAATATAAATCTGAGATTTTATTTTTTGACATATGAATATATAGTTGTGTACATTTTATTTTTAAAGGTTTGAATTTTATGAGAAAATTAGTCTTGGAAAATACCTGCAGAACAAAGAAGCGACAAGTGCGGATTACACATTACACGCTGTTCTGGTTCATAGTGGCGATAATCATGGAGGACATTATGTTGTATTTATTAATCCCGCTGGCGATGGCAGGGTAAGCAAAAAATTTATATTCAAGTTTAATGTTAATATCTATTATATGAATTAAATATATATTCATAAATATTTTACTTAATATATTTTGATGTATACTTTTTTGATTTTTATACTATTGTATAATTATAATATATATAGACGAATGTATATAGATACAATAATTATCGTAAATCTATTTTTTTAATTGTAATTAAATTAGTTTGTCCTTATTCATATATTTTTTTGTATTTATTTCATACTAAAATTCGGAGAGTATGATTGTAATTACCCAGGATAATTGCATACTTTTTTTTTTTTTTTTTTTTTAAATAAGTAAATTTCAACAAAAATTGTATGATCTAAATGTTCTATTATGTTGCAACATCTTTCTGAAACTTTTCAATCTGTTCTGTGGCAGTGGTGTAAGTTCGACGACGATGTTGTCTCACGATGTACAAAGCAGGAAGCTATTGAACATAACTACGGTGGTCAAGACGAGGATATGTCTATGGCTGTGAAACATTGCACTAACGCTTATATGTTAGTTTACATAAGAAATTCAGAGCTGGAAAACGTTTTGCAAGAGGTCAAGGAAGAGGACATACCTCAAGAGGTCAGAAACGTCCTTCAAAGAGAATTTTCCCAGGAGTTGAGCGACCATGAACGTGACAAAGACGCGACTGACTCAATTAAAGACTCTCATACTGAGACGGCGACTCTTCGTCCGTACACTCAAAATCCTCGAAATCCAAATCTCTATATTCATGATTTTTAACCGATAAATGCCGATGAAGAAATAGGTGTAAGGAAGTGTAAATTGCTTACATTGCTTCTCGATTAAACTCTTCCTGAAGTTTCAATGTTATATTGAGCTACTTGGGCTTGTTCATAGCATAGAATGTCAGACTCGCACATTACACATTGTAATTATATATACATACAAGAAAAAAAGAATCGAGACAATTTTCTGTCCTCGTTGCGATATTTTGGCTACCACATATTGATAGTTTAATTTTTGAGATTGTATATGTGTGTACAAATTAGAAGATTTATTTAATGAAAATATTCTATTATTATACGTTTTTGAACCGTTGTTACTAACTTTGTTTTGAATTTTCTTAACAGAGATTTACATTGATACTCAGCTTTGAGCTGCTGTACCGGTAAATGTTAACATTATATATATATACATATATATATCATGTTTGTTTCTAAACACAGTACTGCATTCAAAATAATGTAATAGTTGGTACAAACTATTTAGGTCTGATTTTTTATTATAACTTTTGGTTTAGATTTAACTCTTAATTAATTCAATAATAATGTAAAAATTGTGTTTTTCTATTAATCACTAACCAATGATTTTGTAGCAATAATTTTAAAAGTTTATTACAAGACTATCGATTTAATGATCAATCACGGATAGAAAAATATAATTTTTATATTATCAGGTAAATCATCCAAATGATAAACCGGGCCTTGAACACTCATTTGAATTGATTTTTTGATAATTAAATTCGAGTAAGCTTTGAAGTAAGAATGAATCGGTTAATATTGGCCAAGATACAAAAAAATGATACATGATTGATCTATATGTATCAGGAGACGCGGTAGTGTCTCCGGCCATGTTTAAAAACTAAAAGACACCACATATTACTGTTATGGATGGACTTGTATAATTCATGCTATATAGAGATTTGTTTTATTTGACGAATACGTCTTTTTGACAGAGGATTTTTTTCAGTACGGGCGCTCGAGGCATATATAAGAATTATGTGATTTTTTTTTATTTATTCTTGTCTTAACTCATAATTTTATATCAATAACGCAAGAAATTAAAGAGAAAGATCCATGATTAATGTGCGTGTTGCATTTTTGTCATTTTTATCAGAAATATCTATCCACAGAATTGGATAAAGTCTGAACGTCAGGCTAATATCGTGATGAGCCTTAGGATTATTTTGGAAGTGTTTATTGTAAAACAAACATTGTATAATACTATATAACAAATTTAATCATTGTATTGTAGTATATTGAAAACGTGAATGAAAAATGACAAACATATCTCAAGAAAGGATTGGATATGTGTGAATAATTGTATAAGAGAATTAGGGAAAAAAGAACATTATTAGTGAGAATATACTAAGTATCGATTCGAACTAACAAGTTCTGTTAGCGTTTGCAATACATACAAGAAAGAGAAGTAATCGATAAGTAGTACTTTGTCAGAAACATCAGCTTCCTTGAAATGTCTTCTTTAGCGTGTTTGCTATTTAACTGGATTGTTTAGTGAGTGAGACAATGTGATTTATATTATTCACCCTCGCAGTTTTCATCAATTAATATTTAAAGTTGATACACAATGAGTAAAGTAAGAACTTCATGTTTCAACAGAAGATGCAATCACTTACGCAAGTCGTTGATTCATTAAATTCTCTCCATGTTAATAGTAATTATGATCATTGACAGATACTATCTATTTATTTGTTGTTATATATGAATAATTAGAGAGAAAGAGGGAGAGAAAATGAGAGAAAAAAAGAGATGAAAGAACGCTAAAATATCGATAGAATAAATACTTTATAATAGCTTTAATCGTGAGATACCTTTAAATGCTATATCACTATTTTATATATAAAAATAAAGAAAAAAAAAGAATAACGAATAAATTGTTGAATACTAAAAAATTTCACAGTCGGAAACCGCGTTAATTTTATTTATTTTTACCGCTATTCTTGTCTATCTTACACGATTCAAGTATTAGAAATATCCAAGGCATCTCCACACTACTATAGTTACACATTACATTGTTACAATTATTTGGCATGGGTGGTGGTTATAATATAAATTTTATTAAATATGTATTTTATATATATATATATGCATGGTTAAAATACCTTGTTGCGCGTTTTGCTAAGATTAATTATTTCTATATTCAAGCGATTATATCTATTTTGAATACTCTCGAGGTGGTAATGCAATATATAATTAAAAGATTATTTTAGGATTTATATATATATATATATATCTCTCGTATTTATCCACCACACATATTTGTATCACCAAATTATTATTAATACTGTATATTTACTTGTGTGCTTATATTTATTAGCCAGGAAGAGATAACTGGGAACCATCACTCACCGCCAAATAATTTTCATTGTGTAATTGTTTGACTTGGTAGTCGATATAGCGGCAGATGAACAAAATTAAAATTACAAAAATGGAAATTGTACCGTCATTCTTTTGATGTTTCGAATACGATTCCGTTCTCGAATCTCAAAAGCATGATACTGAGAGAAATAATCTTTTTCTAAAAAGAAAGAGAATTAAATCACATAAATTAAAAAGACAGTCGAGGAAAAATGATTAATGAGAACAAAATGAGTACACACGTGGATAATTTTAATTTTGTTGGTCTAGCTGGTGGAGAGGCTGCAAGAGGAGAAGAGGCTGGAACAAATAAGAAGAAAGGAAAGAACGGAAGCATACTTGTACATGACCGTCAATGTCCTTCTCGAGGATAGCTTTGACGGTCACCAAGGAAATGATCTCTACGACCCAGAGCACGCTTTATATCGTGTATTTCGCGTACGTAAGCAGGCCACTGTGCACGAGTTTCTCGAGCTACTGAGCGATAGTCTGGTAAGTAATTTTAATAAAATTATGCGCGTTCTCTCTCTCGGTATTTCCGAAATGCTATTACGAATGCTTTCCATCTGATGACACAAGTCGACACAAGTGTCGTTCTATCTTTATCACTCTCTGAATATCAAGAAAGATAGAACGACACTTGTCTCATCAGATTGAAAACATCCTATATTACTTAAAGGATTGATTTTGTATTTATATATATGCATCATGATTTATTTACAAAGTAAATCGATACTGATGTAATATTTAATGTAGTTTACATGTTATTGTGGGCAGTGATTTTTATTAGACTGTATTTTTATCGCATTAGGTAATAAAACCTGAGAAGATTACGTTGACATTTTCCATTTGAATGTGTAAAAACAAGAAATTATATATATATATATATATA
>NW_017275737.1:286807-302151 GCF_001594065.2 Cyphomyrmex costatus
AAATGCTATATTATATATATATATATATATATATAAAAAATAAAATATATATATAATAAAAAAGAATAAATTAATTGTTACTATATTAAAATTATACTATAAGATTGTAGAGATATGATGAAGATATTTAATATTAACAAATTTATTCTACAGAAATATCCAATAGAACAGATACGCGTTTGGCCCTTCAGTACACGTTCAAATCAAACCTGTAGACCTACGATAATTGAATCGGACGCCGATCTTCAAAAGCCTATCATTGACTGCGCGGAAAATCACAATCCGTGGAACGTTTTTGTTGAACTTGTACCTCCAGACTCTGATATGACAGCGTTACCGCCTTTCGACAAGGACACTGATGTTTTACTCTTTTTTAAACTATACGATCCTAAAAATAAAAAAATTCATTACTGCGGTCATCACTATATGCCTGTTGTAGCTAAAGTCCGTAAGTTAAAATTTTAATGTTTATTAAAAATATTATATACATATATACACATATAATTATACGAAATAATAGTTAAGTACTTCAAAAGATTTTAAGCGATAATTTCTCGCACTAAATCAAGAAAATTTCATATAACTATATGTCTGAAATAATTTTAGTTTCAAGGATACAAGAGTTGAAGACAAATTTTTTTTTTTTTAAATTTTGAAAACCACTTGAATTGTTTTAAGTACTAACTACTATTCTCTATATACATATAGTAGAGCAGTAACTCTGTCAACTTAAAATACCTCTCCTATTTTTAGAGATATAATATATTTATACTGAAGTTGTGTAACATCAAGAGAGGTACAATATGCTAATAATTTTTCTATGGGTGGAGACACTTTGTAGATTTCAAGATTATCTTCATTTTTTAGAATGGAATTATGATTTTCCAAAAAGTAATATGATTTCTATAATTATTCTGCGTATAAAAGTATATTATTTTAATATTTAACATTTTATGTCAACATGTGCCAAAATAAAATATAAAATTTCTCATGATTTTCCAATACTTATACCTTAATACTTTTATATGCAGAATAATTAGAGGAATCATACTAAATTTAAAAAAATCATATTTTATTTTAACAAATAAAGGTGGTTTTGAAATCTTCGAAGAGCCTTCATTCACAGAAAAAAATTATAGTAGCAAAAATGATTGTTTCTTGATGCTATACAACTTCAGTAATTATATTATTTCATATTTCTAAAAATAGCGGAGATATTCTAAGTGGACAGAGTGATTGCCTCACTTTTTATATATTCTAGGTATTATTTGAAAAAAAGCATGTGCAATGTTTGATTTAAGTATAATATATACAATTATTTAGTGTTTTAAAGATGTTTATTAACATCAATAATATTAAATTATTCATCAATTTAATTTGTAATATTACTTTAGTTTGTAACTACGTTATGTAAGATGTTTTATGACAAATTCAATAATATATAAAACGTGATTTTCGATATTCGTTCATGAAATATTGATCACTTGGATTGTGTTATGTGGGTACGAACAGAAAAATAAAAATATCTCCAATAAGTATTTATTACAAAATAATTTAAAATTTGTTAAAATCATCACATATTTTATTAAATAAAATAGCTTTTACTTGAAATTTTTTTATTTAAAAAAGTAACTGACGATGTACATATGTATATCTGAAAACAAATTTTACAGAGGAGCTTATACCAATTTTAAACGAACGCGCCGGATTCCCACCAGATACAGAACTCGCTTTATATGAGGAAATTAAACCGAATTTAGTTGAAAAAATAGATAACTTGTCGGAGCCTTTAGAAAAAGTTCTGGAGGAATTAATGGACGGTGACATTATTGTATTTCAAAAAGAAGGAGACAATGAAATGTATGAACTTCCAACGTGTCGAGAATATTTTAAGTAAGTAGTGTAAACAATTTTTATTGTCAATATATGTATCTTAAGTTACGTCTTTGAATATTATTAGTACAATATGCTTGCTAATCTATTTGCGATTTATATTTCAGAGATCTATTCTATAGGGTAGAAGTAACATTTTGTGATAAATTGATTCCAAACGATCCAGGTTTTACAATAGAACTTTCACTGAGAATGACGTATGATCAAATGGCAAAAGCTGTAGCGCAACGAGTCGGCACAGATCCGTATCTTTTACAATTCTTTAAATGTCAAAAGTAAGAATTAATATTCCTACTCGTCTTTTAATACTGATAATACTATATGTCATAAATAATAGTATTATATTAATAAGATTTTGATTATTTCAAGATGTTTTAGGAGAAAAGGCCTTATTGTGAATTTTTTTTTTACAGTTATAAAGATTCTCCCGGCCATCCTTTAAAGTGTACATTCGACGGCACGCTTAAAGAACTGGTTGCATATTGCAAAACGAAAGTAAAGAAATTATTTTATCAGCAGCTCAGTATTAGGGTGAACGAGCTAGAAAATAAGAAACAGTTCAAATGCATATGGGTAGGACCGTCGCTTAAAGAGGAGAAAGAAATGATCCTTTACCCAAATAAAAATGGTACCGTTGCTAATTTACTTGAGGAGGCTAAGAAGCAAGTAGAATTATCGGAAAATGGTTCAGGGAAATTAAGGATATTAGAAATGACTTGCAACAAACTATCACCTGGCCCTGGGGATGAAACACCTTTAGATCACTTAAACACATCAGGTACCAAATTGTATAGGATAGAAGAAATACCACTTGACGAAGTGAATCTAGCGGAGGGTGAAATGCTAGTTCCTGTTGCACATTTTCACAAAGAGGTTTTCTCAACATTTGGTATACCTTTCTTCTTTAAGATCAAACATGTGAGTGATGTTTTATTTAAATCAACACATAATGTAACGCACGAATGCATCAATAATCCTTGTGTTTGTAGGGTGAACCTTTTCCCAAGATGAAGGATAGGTTGTTGAAAAAATTAGGAGTTCAGGAGAAAGAATTCGAAAAGGTAGGCATCCTTAGCTAATCTTTTTTGATCTTTTATGAGAATTCATAAAAAAACTTTGAAGTTTAAGTTCGCGGTGGTGACAATGGGCAAGCCGCAATTCATTATTGACTCGCCGGACTCTTGTATCAAAATCGAGGATTTCCTTCCCAGATATACCAGTCAGAGTAAGTATAAAGAAACATTTACTTTTCCTTTTGAGAATGTAAAGCAAGTGTCGAATCACATGATCACTATATTTAATATATGGTGTATTGCTGATACGATGCTAATAAAGAATAAATTTTGTAGTCTATCCACTTTTAAACACAGGCACATCGCCACATAGGCCTTGGCTTGGCCTGGAACACGTCAACAAAGCGCCGAAACGCTCTCGCATCAACTACCTCGAAAAGGCCATTAAGATATACAATTAAATTTCCATCATACGAAGAAAAAATTAAATTAGGCAGCCACTCATAATAATTTATACGTATTCTGTATAGTAAGAGAGCGACGTCTGATATATTGAAGGTTGGAAAAATGCGTTCATATTCGTTTCTTCAGCCAGATTAAACATGCAATTTTAATACTGCAAGAATGACATCGAAAGGTAAATCTAGATTGGTATACGATGGAATAAGAAACTATTGTGAAGTGTGCAGTGCTATCATGGAAAAGCGATGATATAGTTCCTCGATTCAAATTTGTAAAAATTTTACGTAATGGCCCAATAGTTTATTTTGGCGTCACTCAGTACGGATTTCCGCCTAGATTCCGAAAACATTTAATTACGAAATGCACGTATATTGTATCTAATATTATTGTCTGATAATTATCTCTAATAAACTAATTTCTTTCTTTTTTTTTTATTTTATTAGGAAACTGAGACTTTAAAATTCCGGTTCATACCCTATCGTATGTAGAAGTACGTGATCGTTACGTCCTAAGAGGTGCGGTATTATGTTCTGCATGATAATATTTAATATTCATGACGCCGAGAGAGCGTTCTTCTTTTATGTTATATTCGAAGATGTTTGAGAGAAAGAAAGATAGAGATTTTCTATTTAAAAAAAGAATAAAATTTTTAGTTTCCATTAAAGGTTTTATTCGAATTTTAATATTTATCGAGTTTATTTAATTGAATTTCTCGAAATGCACATCAAATTTTTCTTAACTTTCTTCGTGTTTTCAAACAAAGCGCGTAGAATTGTGCTACTTTTATTTTACGTCACATTATTTAAAAAATGGAGAAGTTGCACGAACAATATTTCTAAGTTATCTTTCAAATATCCTGAAATATTTTTTTTTGCATTTGAATGTATTTTGTGTTTCCTATAATATATTTTATATCAAAATTAAAAATTTTGCAAATTAACAGCATACGAAATAAGAGATCGATGAAACAAGTGACGCTAACCTAGAACAAAAGAAATTCTTGACGAGATGCAAATGCTTATTATTGTAATATGAATATTTGCGACTTTTCTTGTTTTTTTTTTATTTTAGAGCAAAGTGAACAATACTGCCGCTTTTAGGGAGTGACGTAGGAAGTCATGATTCAATTAATAAGTCATCATAGTATTCTCTCTATTTGATCATATAAATTAATGATTTAATTCTCTATTTTATATTTATAATTTATAACACAGCAAGTATCTCGTGCGGTGAATCACTCACGACAAGGTAACCTGTGTCTTGTGCAAGATCTGTCGTTTGCGGATCCTTATTTATCATTTTCTACACTTTACTGTGATCAACTTAACTTAGCCAACATGTATTGAAAGACCACGCCGGCTCTCGAACATTTGAAATAGCATAATTGTAAATGTCAAGGAAGATGCTATGTGAGCTTTCTACATTACTTAATAAATTTCTTTTTAAGTTGAGGAACTGTTTACTATGGTCGTAAGATTGTAATGAGATCCGTTAAATTCGTAAATTTTGACGTAATTAGTTAAACTATTTAAAATTCTTTTGAACGTTCAAAAATTATTGAATTACAGACTACGAGAACATCGCAAGAGAATCGTTTCGAAGAAATACGAGCAAAATTCATAGTACGAGAATGATATACCAATATACATAAACATGAATTATCTGCTAAGGTTTTAACGGACTTGCGAGGCAATTCATCAGAAGTGATGATGCGTTGTCTGATCTATTAATAATAATATAACTAGAAGAAATCTATAACAGTGGTGTTTGAAAAAGACTGGACGCATAAGTTAAGCAAGAGTGGCACGCACGCAGAATATTTTGTAAAAAGGAATTTTAATGTGGCTGTATAGACTGATCGATAATGGCGTATCTAATTAATCATAATCTCAATATCGTGTATCTAAAGAAAGCTGTTCCAAATGATGTTTTGTGGATGCCAAGTATTTTCCTTTTGCTACTTATTATATACATATACACACGCTCGTGCGCGCACGCACACATTTGTGGATCCATTCAGAATAATTTAGCGGCATGCTTGTTAAGTGTGTTGTCAAGGTGGATGCGAGAAAGAGAGAGATAGAGAGAAACTGTATGTGTGTGAGTATCATAAATTTCAAATTGAGTTGTAAGAAGCATCATCACAGATTTGATTACTGAAGAGATATTTCCCACAAACACAGTTGAGATACAAGTACCTGTCTTTGAATGCTAAAGATTGGTGTTTACAAATCGTTATATTATAATCGCGACTATATTTTTTTCCTTTAGCGCTATTCTTTTTAGGCAAAAGGGATTAATCACTTCACAAAGAGTCTGTCGAATCGCAATTGAAAAGTAAACACTGACGATAGATCTCACGGTGGAAGCAGTAGTAATGATATTTTATTTCTCTCTGCGAGAGAAGAATAAAATAGTAAGGTGGAAATTCTTGTAAACATGAACGTAGCGGAAAATTATAACGAATCATGCATTTTTTCAAATTATTACACATACGTTTGTATGTATATATTTTATATATATATATATATATAACCTCTGAGATTATCGCTAACGGCTATCCTGAAGTCGGAGCTGGTACACGAGACAACAATCGACGACAAAGACGTACACTTCTTTGCAAGTGAAAAAAAAAAGAAAAGAGATCGTGTTGGATCTATCTAAGGAGGCCGCGTTTAAGTTTACATTAATTGTATTGTCGACAGCACCGGGCCTGTAAGTATGAAAAGTGGCTGGCACGAGAGGAAGAAAAACCGGGACAATCCAGCATACGACCGCTACATAATAATAGGTTGTACACCAGATACTTTTGCGTTTTGTAGAGCTGATCTTAAGAAAGAAAACTGCTCAATACTGCGATTGTAAATCTGAATATTTGATAGTTCATTTCTAAGGAGGCGAAACTATTAATTGCAATACAGGTATATATAAAGGAGAATAATAATAAAAAGCAATACAATTGAATACGTCATTATTTTATAACACATTGTTTTTTGGCGAGAAGAGACCCTTTTATAAAACATCATTTGTATTCAAAATGATAAGATCGCTTTACAATAATTGTAAAAATGGACAAAAGCTATCCTTATTCTCCTTTTAATAGTTAGTAAATAGTAAAAAGTGATAAAGGACCCGTGTAAATGAAAACAGGCTACGCAT
Source organism: Cyphomyrmex costatus (assembly GCF_001594065.2). Lineage (NCBI taxonomy): Eukaryota > Metazoa > Arthropoda > Insecta > Hymenoptera > Formicidae > Cyphomyrmex > Cyphomyrmex costatus. The sequence continues at coordinate 293,335 of NW_017275737.1, forward strand.
GCGCATTAAATAAAAGCACTTCATGTGCCTTTTATCACTTTTTATAATTATTTACTGACTTTATGAAACATAGTTCTCGTCCATTTTTACAATTATTTTGATGCTATCACATTATTTCGTTTGATTCAAATTATCTTTATTTACAAATGGCACGCAATAAAAATTAACGCATTCTCACTTCTGACGTCACGATTCAATATGGCTGTGATGACTTTTAGAAGCCTTTTAGATGTACACGATATCAGAATAAGAAAAGCGATAGATTTTCATTTTCGTAATCACGTGTTTTGCATAAATTAAATGTTTGAGATCTAATTTTTACGTTTAATTAGCAGGCGTTTACTATAGCTCAACGTATATAAAAAGCACAACGTACGCACACAAGCGTAACATTTAAATTGATTTTCGCCAATATTACATCGGAATTTTCTTACGACTGATCAACTTTCTTTCGCTTGTATCGCAAATATTACGTTATCATGTTGATTTGTTATACAAATAACATTAAGAAATTGGACATTAAAATTAGTTACGTAATAACACGCGTCGTGCGTCAATGATAAGAAAAGTCGATGTTTCACTGCCACCCGCTTTTAATTCCCGAATTTATGAAGATTTCCAGCTTCCATTTAAATTGCACAACTACGTATGAAAAATTAGCTTTGGTATTTACACACAATATAAAGAATGCTTTCTCAGGTATAGATTATCTAGAAGAGCGTATTTAAATTTCAACTATTAAAAGGTATTGAACAATTGAAAGGAATATTAAAATTGATCTTAAAGATCTTTTGTATATTTATAATACATCCTATATATTTTATTCAAATTATGTAAGATTTTATGAACAATTAATGATAACTACAAATAACCTAATTTTATGAATAGTCCTGATGAAATTTTTCTTAGAATTTGTCATAAATATACATAAATATAAATTTTTCAATCTTATGTGAATTTTAAAATTTCTGTATAACTTTTTAGAAAATTTCTCAAATTTTTTTATATGAATTGAATCACTTTGTAGAAATGCAGAGACAGTATACCTTTTTTTAGAATTCTTTATATAAATTCTGAAGTATTCATAGATTTTTAAGATTAATATTATAATTTTTGAAGGAATTTTTATCAAATTTAAAGAAATTTAGGAGATATTTTTCTCAGAAGTTTTCATAAATTTAAAATATAATAAATCTAAGTATGAAATTTTTTTTACAAGTCATTTTGACAAATTTGAAATTAATTGAGACGTTTATTGTATCTCTTTTTGAATAAGGATTAAATATAAAAATGGGGAATGTGTTGAATTAATTGACTAACGTTTTGCGTAATTCTTGCATGAAGAATTACAAAACTTTCCGCGTGCTTTAAAGGGTCACCCTTCACCGAATGCGATCTGGATTAAAAAGAACTACTAGTTACTTTCACTTCGACAGGAGAGCATAGGCTATATCGTGCTGTTCTTTTTCTGCTATAAGTCTCGTTTATCAAATACGTTCGCTGCAGTTCATGTGCACTATCGATCCATACGTTATATCGAGCCACGTTGACGATCACTTGGAACTTAAGATCATTGGAACTTAGAAGAGATAACAGCAGTTAACAACTTATTACATTGTGTTCTGATCATTCTCGTGCGCGTTGCGTCGACAAATAAACGCCTATTGTGCGCAATCGAAGAAAAAAACCAGATCGCTTTATCAGAACATCACGTTATCAGTGTTACGTTACCAGAACGATGTAATTTCTTCCAACTCCTCGTTCGCGAGTGTCTTCTGAACGGACCTATCATCTGTTGATACGCGTAATATCTTCTGATCATATTCTTCCTAAAACTTTCCCTAATTACAATCCATGCATTCTTTCCTTTTTCGTTTCTATTTTTTTTTAAATTCTATAAATTTTTTTGTTTCTTCTTTTGGACAGATACTATTCATATGTCTCTGTTCTTTTTCTGTTTAATTTCAACATTTTTTCTATTTTAAGACGTTAAATCGAACGTGACTTTTTTGTTCTTTTCATTACAATAGAATAGTTATAGATAGACTGGCGGATTCAGAAATTTTTCAAGGAGCTATTGGTGCACGGCAATCAAAATGTTTTTTAATCAAGCATGAAAACTAGAATATTACAGTATTATTTAAAAACAAAGAAGAATCAAGCATGTCTAATAAGAGTACAACGCGATTGATAGTGTACAAAAAAAAGTCATACAAAAACTTTTAAAATATATACATTATCTTACCAGAAAGAGATGCGTATTATAGTGCAGTTGAGGTGAATATAATTTTACATTTATTATAATATTTTAAAATTCCATCGAATTTGCGAAATTCAATTTTGATACAATTTTTTTAGGAAAAAGGCAAAATAAAAATTTGTTTTGACATCTCACCTAATGTGTGCTATATACAGTGCACTGTAGAGGTGCACATAATTTTATTTATTACAACTTTTAAAAAATCAATTTGCAAAATCCGGCTTTGTACGTGTCTTCGCAGCTTTATAAAAAAAGAAATCAAAAAGGTCTCATGACGTAATTGTTTCCGGGAGATAAAAACCAGCATAAAAATATGTATCTACATCGTAAATTAAGAAGTATATCATTTTGATTATTACAATGTTTTTAAGAGCGAAATTATACAATTCGACTTTAATATATTTAGCTTCTTAAAATAGCCGAAAAACAAGTTTCATGACAAAATATTTCTTCTACACAAGATAATGTATCTATAGTAAAGTATAATAGAGTGCAGATATGTAGCTGCACCACAAATAAGGTGTAAATGAATTGGCGTGTGTCACTTTTGTCGACTGTTAAAAAAGCGTAAAAGTTGATATACAACTGAATATCAATTCTAAGTCAATAGAAAGTTTTTAAAGCGGAGAATATTTTGAACGCATCGTAAGCAGCGCACTCGCGATGTCACAATCACGTGGTCGAGTACGAATGAAGTACGAACCGCAAACGCCACGCGTTTGCGCTTTGTATCAGTTTTTCGCGATATCACGCGATATGCGTTAATCTCGCGATTCGTAGCGGTCATGTGTTAACAAACAGCCAGGGACTCATATCCTCGGTTTCTGCAAACAGAATTTAAGGAATTGTGTCCGATCCAATCTCGCATAGAGACATCCAGTATATGTAGATATATCGAATAGCTGTAAGCTGTAACCAATTCTAACCGTTACCGGTGACTATCTACTCATCACGCACACATACGCCGCACACGTGCGCAAAGATGATTGGGAAGTGGTCAAGTTTGAATCGGCGCGGTTTTCGATTGGTTGAAAACTTGCTACGCGCCCAGAGCCGACATATAAAGAACTTCGCAAATCTAGGACCCCTCGCAGACACTTGTAGTCTTCCATATAGTCGAGGCTATCATCTTTCTTCTGCGCGTTACATTCCGGAACGAGTAAGTGATTGAGTATTTATATAATATTATTAATGATATTTTTGTTTGCGGCATAGCGATTGATATGCAATTGTCCGCTATTATCATATGACTTTGACATTAAGCTGATATTACAACAAATTTTTCAGAGAGGCTAAGAGAGAGAGAGAGAGAGAGTTACGATATTTTTCAAGAATAGAAACCTATTAATTGCTTCTATTTTTCAAAAGAATAACAAACGCTGTAGTCGCAACTTTTGTGTAACTTTTGATGGCTCGAGAACATTATGTGTTCTTCTAGCTTTAATTGCACTTGATTAGCATCGCTAGTGCCATAGTTGAGCTGATCAGCTGACACAAAGTGAGAGGATTAAGATTATGAACGATGAAAAAGAGACAATATAATTTATATGAATTATTAAATAAAATAAAATTTTCGGAGTTCACACAACACAGATATCTTAGTCTCTGAAAAATTAATTTAAATTTTTTCTTTAAATATAAATTTATAATTAATTTTAACTTTGTTAATTTTAAATGAATAACTTTTAACTTCAGCTAATTCTTTTGTAAGAAACATTAACTTGAACTTTAGCTTCTATTTAAGTTGATATTTTTTTGAACGTTAATATTTCTTTTTTTTTAATTTTAAATATTAGGCGATTAGAAAAAGTTTAATAATCTCATGTGCATAATGCTATGCTAGTACAAAGCTATTTGCATTTCTCTCGAGCTTAAAAAAGAAAGAGCTTAAAAGCATTGCTTCGTTATAATTAAAAATAATATTCAATACACACTCACACACATTCTTTTACGATAATGAATATATTTATGTAATATTCACTATCTTTATCTAAATTTCTTGTATAATTCTTTCTATTTTCTTTAACTCGTTAATTTTTTAAACAAATACATTTTCATATAAAAATGTAGCAAAAAATAATATATTTATAATGTTTTATATATAAATTTTTACAAAATATTAAATTTATTCGATATTATATATTGTAATTGTTTTTTCGTTTAGAGTAATCTAATTTTTTAAAAATTACATCTTTATTTAATATAAATAATATTTTTTTAAATTAATTTAACTTAATTTAGTCTTAACTTTCAATTAAGTTAGTTTTATGTTTATGCAACTTTTAACAGAATTAATAATTTTTTAGGCTATTAATTTTAATTTAATTTAGTTAAAAAGAAGATTATTTTTTTTATTCAACCGTGTATCGCACAAAAAGATTATTTTTCATTATTTGCAAAATGTCTATAAACGAATTATGTTCGATCAAAATAGTTACATTATTACATAAATATGTTTATCGCTACAATTACACCACGCATGGGGTTATCGTTGGAAGTATGACCTCTACTAAAGTATATATAAGCTATTGTATTACATATACATGTCTACTTGTTACATTGCATATCGGATTGCAATTGAAGTAATATGTTCGTTTTTCTTTAAATTAAAGAAAAAGTGTTGCCCACTGAATTTCTCGTACAACTCTATTTCCTTAAATTTATCGCAAAGTATCATCAGATCGCGGAGAAACAATACTGCATACTGTTTAATAGTTAATTATTACTTAAATAATAGTTGCAATTTTTATAGCTTGTTCATATGATGTGATGATATTAATAGATATTAATTATTATATATTAAATAAATATGATATATATCAAATCTAATATATAAATGATTAAAATTAGTTATAAAATATAAACTAAAAACTGTTATGATTGACAGGGCATGGCAACTATACTTAATACAAACATTTGGGAGAGTGATCCTGAACTTTTCGAATTGATGAAGAAGGAGAAGAAACGGCAGGAATCTGGGTTGGAACTGATCGCGAGTGAAAACTTCACGTCTCTCAGTGTACTTCAGTGTTTGAGTTCATGTTTACATAATAAGTACAGCGAAGGACTGCCTGGTCAAAGGTAAAGTTACGTTTCATGTTCTTTTTACTCGTTTAGGAATTACTTCTATTGTTATAATACTCGTAGATATTACGGTGGAAATGAATTCATTGACGAAATTGAGCTGCTGGCACAAAAACGCTCTTTAGAAGCCTTCAATCTAGATCCTGAGCAATGGGGTTGCAATGTACAACCCTATTCGGGAAGTCCAGCGAATTTTGCAGTATACACTGGCCTATTGGAGCCTCACGAACGTATAATGGGCTTAGATTTACCCGATGGTGGTCATCTTACTCACGGTAAATGCGAATAAATCTTATAAATACTGTACCTTATGTGCCAGATTCTATTTGATAAATTGCTTTTGTGTGTTATAGGTTTCTTCACGGCAACCAAAAAAATCTCTGCTACGTCCATCTTCTTCGAATCGATGCCGTACAAAGTTGATCCTACGACTGGTTTGATTGACTATGACGAACTCAAGAAACATGCCAGATTATTTAAGCCGAAAGTCATTATAGCTGGAGTCTCTTGCTACAGTAGATGTCTGAACTATAAACGTTTTCGTGAAATTGCTGATGAGAATAACGCTTACCTCTTCAGTGACATGGCTCACGTCTCCGGATTGGTTGCCGCCGGATTAATACCCAGTCCTTTCGAATTTAGTGACGTCGTTTCGACAACTACACATAAAACCTTACGGTATAAAACAATTCTCTAATAATTTTTATAGCAAGCATTTTTCTCATCATATAGTAATTATAATAATGACGAGATATCTTGTCTGTTTATTTTTCAGAGGGCCGCGCGCTGGCGTTATTTTTTTCCGAAAAGGCGTTCGAAGCGTTACGAAGGACGGCAAGAAAATTATGTATGATATAGAGAATAGAATAAATCAAGCAGTTTTTCCGGGTCTTCAAGGTGGTCCGCATAATCACGCTATCGCCGCTATAGCTACAGTTATGAAACAAGCAAAAACACCGGAATTCTTCGAGTATCAGAAGCAAATAGTGATTAACGCGAAAAGATTGTGCGCCGGTTTGCAAGAGCGTGGTTATAATATCAGTACCAATGGCACGGACGTCCATATGCTATTGGTAGATCTACGATCCTCGAGGATAACTGGCTCGAAGGCAGAAAAGATTTTGGAAGATATTTCTATCGCCTGTAATAAAAATACTGTTCCCGGTGACAAAAGTGCATTGAATCCTAGTGGTATCCGTTTAGGAACACCTGCACTCACCACCCGCGGCTTAGTCGAGAAAGACATCGATAAAGTCGTGGACTTTATAGACAGAGGTATGACAAACATTCGAACCTCGCAAAAACCCTCGTTAGTGCTCAATGATTTTAATCATTAAATTACTAAGACTATTTAGATTCTCATCCAAGTGCCACTCAGGGCTGGCAAAATATATAATTAAAGTATTCGAAATACAAAATATATGTAGTTTTCAAATACAAATATTTGAAACATACCGAGCCCTGGTGCCACCCAGATATTATTCTTGTTTTCCAAATAAGGATGACATTATATCCAGGTAATACCTGGATGAAAATCCCAACACGCTTTAGAATATTATGATTTGCATTTATTTTTGCGACATTTGTATATCATAAGAAATAATTTTTGAGCGCCAACGAGTTAAACATTGTAAGTTAATCATCCGTTAGCAATGTAAAATTATCCTTCGTCCGTAATTTGCATCTTCAAACTTCAGTGCAGATTTTTATATTGTTTCAAAGTGTACATATAAAAATCTGAAAAAATTCTGACATATTTGTGAAATATTAACAAGTTTTTACCATCAAAGAAGTTTGATTGTATATTTTACTTATTTTATAAATTTATTTACCAAAATTTACAATAAAGAAATCGATTGTGCCTTTAAAATTCAACATTGCTAGTAGGGAGCGGAGAGGAGACATGTGTATAGTATTATACATAACATGAGATTATAATTAATTCAATACCATTTCTTTATAGGATTGAAACTTTCTAAGGAAGTGACTGCTATCTCCGGACCGAAACTAGTTGACTTCAAGAGAGTATTAAGTACCGATGAAAATATTAAAACAAAGATTGCTGCTCTAAAAGAAGAAGTGGAAGTTTTCTCGAGGCAATTTTCGATTCCTGGTTACGAAACTTATTAAGCATTATGAACATACTTAGCTCAATGTAAATGTTTCATAATGTTTTCATTGCCATTAAATATATATATTTTTAATTATTTTTATATTTTTCTATGAGCAGAGATGAGAAAATGGAAATAACGTTTTATTTATAACGTCGTTTTAGATGTCGATTACTGTTTCAGCATTAAAAAAGCAATAGAAAAGTAACAAATTATTACTTTTTAAGTAACGATAACGATATAACAAGCAGCGGAAACTAGTTACTTTCAAAAAGTAAAAACACTTTCCATTCTCTCTACAAGAGATCTATACGTTATTTGTATATCCACGTTGTTCGTGAAATTCAATAACGCAGCACATTCAAAATCATATTTATTATATTATGTGTTGCCTTACTACGCAATAATTTGAAATTTTTGGACGTCTAAAATTCGATTTATAAAACGATTTCCCTGTAATCGTAAAATGATGTCTTAGATGTTTACTGTTGTTATTATTAAAATAATAAATTTGTGAATACAATCTTTTTTTTTTATTAAAAATAGCCATGTGAAATATATTGGTCAAAATGAGTTGAGATTATGTGACAGTCAATTTTAATCTCTTTAGATCGATACATTTTCGAAGAATATGTTTACAAATATAATATTTTATATAATTATATATATGATTTTTTATTTTTTTAATAGAAACTATAGTATAAAAACAAATTACGTACTTTATAATTCAATAACTATTTTAAAAGTATCAATACTATAATTACTATTATTGCCCAAAATATATACAACTAGCATCAAAATAAAAATTGTCTTTTTTTATATCTTTTATCCATAAAAAACACATGTTACTGACAAACCTGGAACATGTGACAATTAATCCTAAGTGCAAGACTAATTGTAACATTTTCGCAGTTTAATTAATCTAACAAAAAACCGTGTATTCTGGTGATTTAGGAATTAGTTCATATAAATACAATTAATTTTTTAAGACAGAGAAAGAGAGAGAGAGAAACGTGAAAAGAGAATACCTGAATCATGGAGATGTAAATTATTAAATTGTATACAGAGATGTATAATGAGACAAGAAATGGCAACAGAAACATGGGTCGTTAACAGAAATAGGACTAGATAAAATTCTTTAAAAAATATTTTGTTTATCTGTCATTTTCAGGCGAATTATTTATACTGTTCAAAAATATTCAAATCAGATTAGTATCTAGTTAGAGAGAGTATGGAGTTTATTAATAAAAAAAGGAATTTCAATATTTTATAAATAAATATTATCATTATTATAAATAAATCTGTAAAGTAAATAATAGTAAAACACAAAGACTTCGTAGTATGAAACACATATGTATATAT
>NW_017275737.1:302631-319014 GCF_001594065.2 Cyphomyrmex costatus
TTAATAATAAATTTTAAGAAAAACTATTTTAACAATGTCAAAACTACTCTTACTTGAGGGTTTCTCAAATAAGAATTTAGAGAATTTTCTATTGATTTATCGTATGTTTCAGGCTATGAAGAAAATTATATTTTATACTATTATTTATTTTATAAATTTCTAGATAAGACTAGACAGGATACAAAAGAATGTGTGTGTGTGTGTGTGTGTGTGTGTATGCGTGCGCGCGCGCGCACAGGTAGGCAGAAAAGTGAATTAGTTAGCAATTTTTTTTCTAATAGTTTCTCAATTACAATATAAATTTAATATATATAGAATGAAATGTCATAACATTTCATTGATATTATATTGACTATATCGCAATTCTAGCACGAATATTGTAATAAACATTCTATGTAACCTCATAGGGGAACAATAAAATTTATTAATACATTTCTTTTAAATTATTGTTACATATTTCGACTTTGCATTGGAGGATGCCAAAAGTCTATGGAAAATTATCTAACGTATTGTAGGTTAAAGCAGGTGTCATCTGAAAGATCTCGATGAATAGATCAAAGTTTTCAATGGATACAAGTTAGATGCATCCTTTTAGTAGTCAAGAAAAGATTGATATCGAGATAATAGTTGGATACTATTGTCAGTTCAAAAATGGACGGATAATTGTAGGATTTGTAGGGTGCACATGACAGTTCTCTGGTTTTTCGGATATGGTAGATTCCAGCCCGAGATTCAAATATCCACAAAATCGCTGAGTGATCTTTGCGTGATATTTGAAAGCTCTGAGAAAGACTTGATTTTATTTTTTATTTTTATTATATTTAACGTTATTCAGGTACATAGACTATACGTATGTATATACAGTTTATATACCTGAATATGATAATATTGAATTCTTATTAAATGCTTTGCAACGATGTATTACATTAATATATTTGCATATGTTGAATGATCGTCTCTTTGAACTTTCGTGACCTATAACTTCGTAAAGGGCACACTTCGCAACTTTGATCTACTCATCGAAGTCTTTCAAATGACACTTGTTTTAACCTGTAATGCATCATGTAATGTTAGGCAATCCTTTTTTTATGTTATAATTCACGAAATAGCGCAAAATATGGATTTGTAATATATGTACAGGGTGACTATTATTATTGTATCAAAACAAAACTGAACGGTTATTTACTTTGCAACAAACTGAACAAAACAAATAAAACGTTATTTTATAGGAAAAATTTGTCAATTTCATTTGAGCTATCGTACAAGTTAGTTTACGGGTGTTAGCATAAACGCATTAATCATCTAAAGAAAAGATTCCAAATAAATTAAAAAGTTTTTAAAACATTTTTTAATATCTCGAGGTATAATGAATAGTTCAGATATAATGAAAAAAGCTAAAAATTGCTTTATCTATAAAGAGTGATTTTATTCTAAAACTATTTTCTCATATCAACTAATATTTTTTTAATTTAAATATCAGAATTTAACACACTTTTTGCAAGGTTTCCCTTATAAGTTTACTTCCACTTAAAACTTTTTTTGAATCCATATTTATTACGAAATTTACGACATGATTCTGCGTAGTTTTCGCCTACTATTGTAGAAGTAATCAATGAGAAACACTTTTCCTTCGATGGTTGATGCAATCATGATAATATACATAAATTAGCTTGTACAACGCTTAAATGATATTGACAAGTTTCTTCTACAAAGTGGTATCTGTAGCATTTATTTTGATTGACCTACTTGTTACAAAGAAATAATATCATTTAGTTTAGACACAATTCTAATGGTCACCCTATATATGTACAAATATGATATGCGAATTTTTATTAACGTAAAATGGAAAACGACATACCTTTTTTACAAGAAAATATTGTAATATCTTTTTTCCTATATTGAATTACTTAATAAAATGTTTCTATAACAAAAGCTATATAAGTATTTTTCAATAAAATGTAAATGAATGAATATACACATTCACATACATATATACACGTACACGCGCACTACACGTATATTTTATATATCTGATTTCATTCTTAGATTTATCATTCTTTATTTGTACAACACAACATTAAAAATTAAACATAAACATAAATAAAATCGATTTTAGATGTTTTCTAATTTGCTTAATATTATTTCATTGATTTTGCTATATATATTTTATAACGTATTTATAATTGTTTACAATCATTGATTTTGTTATTTCTTTATAATAAATATATACCGTTAAATTCATAATTGTGATTACGTCTATAAAAATTTTAGCAAGCTTATAATTTTTTTGTTTGGCATTTGCAATATAAAACTATTGTGTGAATATACTGAAAAGGAAAAGTATTTTGTACTAAAAAAAACATTATATGATATAATTTAAAACTAATTAATGTTGTAAAGTATTGATAATCCATTGTATTGTGAAATAGTATTTTTAATTAGGAACATGATGACTGGTATGTTCGCGCATTTCACATAATTCACATACAACTATTAAATTAAATATTTCTATTGGATACACAAAGGAGTTGTTAGAATAATATATTGGGTAATCGTTATTTTGTTATTATATTTTTCAAATGATTTATACAAATATAATATTTAAATTAATTCTTCAAAAAAAACTAATCTCATGCATGATCTGACTGTCGTAATATTCATATAGAATATTCAGTTTTAAAACGATATGGTATACATTTCAAAGTATTAGTATTAAATATACAATTGATACTATCTACTGATCACCATCAAATTAATATACAATAATTTTTACAGATTAATTTAAAAATGTAGACTTTTTCAATTATAACACGAATATGTCAATTATAATGATTTATCATTATCACATATATTAAATTTTACTTTAAACAATTTTGATAATGTAATAGACAATAAAATATAATGAAGAATACTCGATATACTTACATGTGTTTCTAAAGATACATTTGTTACAAAGCTAAATTATTAATTCAATACCGTCTATTTTTAATTTAATACACAGCAAAAAAAAACGTTATATTACCTTTATTTATTAATGCTGTAAAGACTTTTATTTATTAAGATTTATGATGGTCGTTTTATTTCCTTACTTATGAATATATGCATTAATTTTTTTCAAGTATATTTTACGAACGATTACCCATATCAGTATAGAATTCAATAAATAAATATATCGCTTGTTGTCGAGTAATAATTTTTTTTCTCGATGCCTCAACAACAAGCAATCTCGGTAAGCATTATTTTTTTGGAAGCTACAATTATGTCACATTTATTTGTCCACACGCATTTTAATTTATATAAAATAAATTTTCAATTCAGCAGTTACACGCAGGTATATAGGGTTCATGTGATTATACGCACGGTGATTATATGCACAGGTCGTAATTAATGGCAAGGATTTTATTCAAAGTCTAAGTATAATTGCTGAATTCATAACAGTGTACACAGAATAAAAACTTTTCATAAAGTTGACTCATATCCTTTCAAATTTTTATATACAGATAATTATATGTTTGAAGAATTATTCAATTTGTAGACTTTTATTCAAAACCATACACTTCATTATTGCACATACATAAATCCATTTGGCTAAAAAGAGTTATAGAAAGTATTAGATATGTATAAAATAACCAAGATGCCTATCTGAATTCTACTATTGTGAATTCAGTGTACATAACTTACAACTTTGATAAATTCCCATAAGAAGTCGTCCCACGTACTCTCAAAGTTCTACATTTCATATTACTATTTTTTCAAATAACAATAATTCCTTCAGCTTTTTTTGTTTTGTATATATAATGTCCACAATATGAAATTGTTGGTTAACACAGGTGCAGTTAGTGAAAGTATTTGGGTCGAAGAATAATATATAAAAGTTCAGTATTCAGCATCACACTGCACAGTGTTGTCTCACCTTTAATCAATCAAGTTCTTGTATGGCGTGCGACGTTGAAGCTGCATTTCGTTGCTCATCATCCAAATCGTCATCCTCTAAACCATTGAAGAAGGATTGCAATAACGAACCAAATAATCCTTGATTACGTGGACGTGGAGGTGGGATATTGAAAAAAAGTTGACCTATTTTATCTAAGTACTGTTGATAACATGGATCTCTGTTTAAAGATATCTGATATTGTTCACAGAGAACTGTGAACACCGCTAGTTTACCACTGTAAAATAATTAATCAAAGAAAAGTGAAAGCTACACTTATATAATCAGATATGTATTTCTCATTATAAAGTATATCGTACCTGTCGATGGTTTTAAATAGGAAAAATAAGAAATTTAATAAAGGAAGAAGATATGGCGGGCCGCTATTTATTTTTGGATGCCTTGAGGTGTAAGAATTAAAGGCCTCTTGTGCCGTTGCTTTATTTTGTAAACAGAGATACCTAAAACAAAGTTGATAATTTCATATACGTATTATTTTATATAGTTTCAAGATTATTCTACACTCCATTATATTGTTATGCCCGTCTATTCTTTATTGTAATATTTTTGAGAGCAAAATATTATAGAACCTTGCCTTTTAGCAATTTTTGTAATAAGCTTAAAAAATCATGGCAATAAAACATTGCCTATCCTTAAAATCGACATAAGGACAATTAGCTTACTGTAAAACTGCTTGAGTTATGAAAAGATCTATTTCATTCATGTATCCACGTTGTTCATGAAGTTCGACTAACATTGCGGCACATCCGGAACCATCTCTACTGTATATAAAATGCTGTCTTGCCATTATATAATTCTTTTCTGATGGAAAAATTGATCTATTAAGTACAGTATACTAAAAATAAATATATAGTAAAACTCCTCACAAGATTACCTCTCCAAAAAATTTGAGCTATCTTTTGGTGTAAATCTGGATGGCCAGTTTTGTAATCTGTACCCTTTATACTCCACTTGAGCGCTGACTGCATAAACACTTCTCTTTCTGGAGACATAGGGCTCATCAAATTAAACATGCTCATGATTTTCTCGAAGAAGCCTTGCGCAGGTACCGTTCCAGATTGTGTTAAAACATTGACAAATAGAATTCCTAAGTCGGCTCCACTTGCATGCTGCAAGAAACATACAAGTCGCAAGTGCTGTAAAGAAAGTTGATCCTTGCTTCCCTCATAACCAGCTATATCCGCGCATCTTTTGCGCGACTGCAAAGGCATTCAGTTTCGTCGACAAAATTATGGAAATCACTTTAAGGAAAACCGTGAAAATCCTTCGATACTTATGGGGGCGCGAAAGATCAACTCAATGCGTACCTGTTCGCGCTGTAACAAACGGATCGATCCGCTGTAGAGCAATTCCAGGAGCTCCGAGTATTTTCTCTGACCGAGGTATCTGCAAACGGAGGAGGTTAGAGACGAGCAGAATTTTTTAAGCGTACGGAGGAACACCTCGACGGTACGAGGCGGCCGATCCGACCGATTCTCACCTAAAATATAAAGTTCGGTACATCTGGTGGGCCTCATAATAGTTCTCTGAGCTTAACGAGGCCTCTAATTTTGCCAGAACCCGTTGAACACCGTGACTGTACCGCGAGGCCATGTTTATACTATTTGGGAACTTCGCGGTTCGCCCTCGCGTAGGCGCATCGTTGGCATCAGTGCGCGTTTTCCCCGTTTCTCCCAGTTCTCCCACACGTGCTGATTCAAATTCGAAGCATCCAACACGTTCACTGACGTTCACTATCTACCGTCGCCGAACACAAGATTAACTACGTTTACACAGCTTGATTTATGCTGAAGGTATAACATTCCATAAACCCCGGATCTACAATACGTGTTTTAAACCCTGAACTGTAAGAAATTAACCAATTACAGTCAAATTCGAGGAGAATAATCGACTATGATTCGTCCATTCCTTATGGCTTAAGGCTTAAAACTCTATTGTAGATCCGGGCTTATGTTATAACTACTGACGTTAGACGTCGTGTAAACATAATCATTTGGTTGCTTTAACAGAACACAACAGTTTACAAGTTTTAATTGGCCGTACGGGTATGCCGTATAATCTGTAAGAATTGACTAATCACAGTCGAGTATTCCCCTCTTATATAGTCAAATAAGAAGGGAATACTCGATTGTGATTGATCAATTTGCTTAATGCTGGATTCACACTGGACGCAGCAAGCGTCAAGCAGCGGAGCAGCAACCAACCAGCGTGACGATATTTTTTACGCCACTATAAATATCGCCACGCTGATTGGTTGCTGCTCCGTTGCTTGACGCTTGCTGCGTCCAGTGTGAATCTAACATTAGATACATTCACACCATCAAGTATCAAACAGCAACCAATCAGCGAGGCGACATGAGCAGTGGCGTAAAAAAATATTATCTTCGCCATTGGCCATATTACCTCGCTGATTGGCTGCTGCTTGACGGTTGCACCTTTATGCGCCATGCAAAAGTGTATGCTGCGGCTTAAGATTTAAACCCAAAAGTCCGGATCTACAATAGAGTTTTAAGCCTTAAGCCATAAGAAATGGACGTCGAAATCATAGTCGATTGTTCTTCTTAAATTCGACTGTAATTAATTTCTTACGTAGATCCGGGGTAAATAGTACATGCACGAAGCAAATCAATCAATCAAAATTTTTCCCTTCCACCCATTTCAAAGAGAATTTTGATTAGTTGATTCTTTTATATTATACATTATCTTTATGCATTACGCAAAAGTATATTTTTATCCTTTTTTTAATCTATATTTAGGACTGGGCATATATTTGAAATACTTTTATTTGGAAAACAAATAATTGTAAGACAATTGTATTTTGTATTCTGTTTTGCAGCAGAGCACATGAAAATATTTTACACTTTGTAATTTAAATACTAGATTGACAATCAATCTTATATCATTTGAGTAACAAAATACAAAAAACTTACAAAATCTTTCGATTTTAAATACAAAATACATAATACTTTCATGTGCTTCGCCGAAATATCAAATACAATTGTCTTACGATTACTGGTTTTAAACAAAAATATCTCAAATACACTTGCATTGCAAATACTGTATTTTAAATAAAAGTATTTCAAATATAAGATCCCTCAGTCTTACCAATTACAGGTACTTAATTATGACTGCGCATGTGCAGTACCGTCTACTGCACATGTGCAATTACACCTGATGTAGGTTAGAAAAGAACAAAGATATCACTTGGAATGCTCTCTCTCGGATCATTCTTAACATGCGTCGGCATCGCGATGTGCCGCGACGCGCCGCGCCGCGGCGTGCCGTAATGTATCAATTGCAAAAAGTAATATTGATAAATGCGCAAAGTGGCGTCGCGTAAGCGCAGCCGGGCCATCCGTGTACACACGTATACGCGGGCGCTCCGCACCCACGTATACATGTATATACATCCGTAATAATATTACATACGTGGGTAAATGTACATACTTTAATTCCATTTAATGATCCAAGTCGACACAAACACCATTCTATCTTTCATGACATTCAGAGAGTAACAATGATAGAAAGACGCTTGGGTCGATTCGTGTCACTAAATGGAGAACACTCATCCTCTATTGTCTATTATTATCTACATGTAACCCCGCGCGACGCACACACGAACACACACACACACACAGGACGAAAAGCGCGTAGAGCGCGGTGCGCCCCTGGCGGCGGACCGTGCAAGTGACCCTCGCGGAAATAATTATCGCGATTTATGTTATTTGCAAATGTGATCCGGGGGTTTAATTAATTAGGCGATGCCGAGTGGCAGCGACTGAGACACGGCGACGGACGGGCTCCTGGGGACTACCCGGCTACGCCGTAAGTGGAGTGGAGCAGCGGCGGCCGCAGCACGGGGTGAGTGCACGTTCGAGAATAATGTACGTTCCGTGCATTCACGGCGGGTCGAGTCCCCCCTGCGCGTGTCGAAAAGGGGGGCGGTGGCTCGCCCGCTCGCTCGATCGCACGCGGCCGGCCACTTTTTTTATCGGTTTCGCCGGCCCGCCTTGGCGATAATAATGGCCGGTACCGAGGACCGCGAGCGCGCTCGGTGCCGCTCGGGACGACCCGACGACGAGCGTGCCGACGGTACCGACGGATGCGGCTCGTCCGAAGCGCCGTCCACTCTCGTTTCTCGTCGCAGGCTACTGTCGTGCGCTCGATGATGACGGAGCTGAACGGACGACTCCGTGCAATGAGGCGTGATCGACGCGTGACGGAAATCCTCGTATTCTCGATCACGCGTTTGTTAACGTTCTCGACCGGTCAAACCTCGGCGACTCTTCTTGGAGCCGCGATAACGGATGAATGAAATTATCGTGACTCGTATCGATTGTTGACGATTGACTTTTATTTATATGTTTTTTTTCGTTTCCAGTATGTATATGGTATAAACAGTCGACAAATAATCCTTTGTATCTATATATAATAGAGTATACAACTACATGGGTTTTTCAGCAAGAAACAATACGTATATCACAGTGAATCATCTCATCTTTGTTTAAAATTGGCAAACAACAATAGATGATTCACTGTGTTACATTGTACCTTGTTTTTTTTTTTCAGCTGAATTTCTTGCACATCTTTCGACCTTTTTCCTCGTATTAGAGAAGAAAAGGAATGTGTAAGAAGTTCAACTATGTAAAAAGAGCAGGTCTATTGTATAATTTAGTCTCTTATTGTTTGACAGCAACCAATGGCTGTATTCAGCAGAACACAACAATTTCGCAACTGTTTTATGATTGTCTGCAGAGATAGGGCCATTTCTTTAAATCTAAAAGTACAATTAGCGCGAAGAAAACTTACAACATTTGCAAAATAAAAGTTCTGCTGAATGCAGCTAATGACTGTGTATCAGATATGGATATAGAGATTTTATTCACAAATTGGTGAATATTCATTATGGGCTTATTTTTTAATTCATCAATTAATCACATGCGCAATCAAATGCAGCTTTTACAGAACAAAATTATATTTGTGCACAATGCGTTTGATCAAACGATGAATTAAAAAACACACGCCCTGTGTTGGAAAATTCATGTATACAATTATATACATGTAGAATGGACCTGGCAGAAACTATGAAGAACATTGTTGCCAAAGGTATGCAAACCGAAATGGGTCCACCGGGTGGAGGATCGGGTTACTCCGCGACACCAAGCAGCGCTGGTTACGTCACAGAGAAGATGTACATGTTGTTGCAAGCGTATTTACAAAATAAAGGCTGGAATCCTAGTATCGAGCTACTACAATGCTTCTCGGAATTTAAGGATGCCTCTATGATGCCTAGCGCCGCCTATTTACAGTGAGGATAACATAGTTTTATAATCAAACACAACTTATTTGTCATGTAACATATATATTACTGCATTTGATTCGTTTTCAGGATGATGGCTTCTAGAGTTGCACTGGATTCACAGGGAAGACTAGTCCTTAGAGAGAATGGCAAAATAATACTACCCTATGAACACTTTGCCAATGCCGTAATGTTGAAACACATGAATGGGCCGCATGGCTTACACTTGGGATTAGAGGGTACAGTTAGAGCAGTCATGGAATCTTACACCATTGGAAGAGAATGCTTCGGGATGGAGAAAGAATTTATCATAGAAGTCATACAAAACTGTCCTAATCCTGCTTGTCGTTACTACAAAAATCAGCTGGAGCTCACTCAGAAGATGGGTCACATGGCACCGACTTATATTCAAGAGAATGAAGCGACTGCGTCTCTTTTACGTACCGGTTTTCCACATAGCACAGATTTCCAGGTAGTGAATCAATTTTTTATATACTTTTTGTTGTTATATACACAAGTTTCTTACACATACATATACGCGTACGCGCGCGCGTGCATATTTTATACTATATTACTATTATAACAAGCTTATGATTATATTGATTTAAAAAATTGTATGTATTGTTTAATACGCAAACTCTCAATCATCACTACTCTGTTAAAAAATTTTTTAATTTAACATTTTACTATATACTTGATGTTTATCTCTTTACAGAGCCTAAGCAGCGCTAATCCGAATACACATATGGGAGGAGGATCCGCGGCGGATTTATCGGAGATGAGGAGTGCTGGCAACCAAATGAATCTTCAACGTCCCCCAAGCCGTCCGTCATTAAATATTCCGCATCGGCCTGTATCGCAAGAGAAGAAAGTGCCATCCGGCAAGCAGCATTATGAATCTCTAATACCTAATATACCAATCTCCGATCACAAGTTGACGGACTTTTTACGTACCAATCTGGATAACTTGGACAATCTCACTTCTCTCGGTTTAGGAAACTTACAAGGATTAGGAAACGCCAATAAGGACTTATTAGCGCTACACAACGGCGCATGGCCTTTAGAAAGTGAAAAAGGATCCCGATCATCGTCTTCAAATTCAGAAGGTGAAGAACTCGTAGTATATACGCGACATGATATACGCTTTTCAAGCATGTTTCAAATCTTTCGTTATTACGGGTGATTATAGTTGTCACTAAATGATATATACTAAGGGCGACTATAATTACTTGACGCTCACATTTTGGGATAATGTATACGTTACAGCATTTGAAAAGATTCATTTACTTTAGCTAGACGCTTTTATCATAAAGAATAACAATATAATCACTTTTAAATATGTATGCGACTCATACACAGTTGTGTCATAATACGTTTCGCAATAAAGACAATCGTAATAAAAGGACTAAACATTAAAATCACATTAATGAATTTATTCTACTGTCTCAGGTGGTCAAGAGAAGATTGTGCGCGCTTTCGCAGAAGTGATGAAAAACATGGCAAGGATGAAAGCTTGCGTACGACCGGCAATGTGCAAGCCGTACGGCAAACAATCCGAGGCTCTGCAAAAAAGTAATGATTCTTAATTTTATCAACTGTTTTTCGATTTCTCTTTTCTTTTTCTTTCTACGTAAATTTGTTGCGCTGTGAAATTTCATATCAAAGTTTCTTCCTAAAGTAATATATACAGAGATTTTTATATTGCTTATTGTCAATTACAGCATTGGTCGATACCATACAGCTTGTACAGTCGTTGAGAAGCTTTTTGCCGCCTCCACATATACCAGTTTCGAGCTGGAAAAACGAAGATAAACACCGATTAGATCACACCGGTACCCCTTACCTGTCAACGTTGTGAGTAATTTTATTTAACTGCAACTATTATCATTAACTTTATTGTTAATATTATTTTTTATTATTCAGAGATGCCAAAGGGTTTGCGGATTATTGTCGTGTCGTGATCCATTGTTAATACCAATTGTTCGTCAATTTTGTCATTCACTTCATCAAGGCGAGAAACGGCACTGATACTGATTGGCAATGGATCACGACACAGCAATAACCCGCAATTCCTTTAGTACCTCTGAAGAAGACACCCGTGAAAGCCTCAAAAGTATATTTCTATTATTATATATTTTTTTTTCTTTTATTTTTTTTTTAACAGAAAAGCTAGCGGGATGGAAGAATTATGCGAGCAGCGTAAGTTAGACTAACCGTCGTCTTCGCTTTACTCGCGACAGACCAAGTTTCGTCTTTTTGCGCTCTATGATGTTCTAGTCACAAGATGTTTATTAATTAGCTGGGTGTTTCGTATCTAAACAACCCGATGGATTGCTCAAAAAAGTTGTTGGCGTTTAGGACTTCAAATACTAAGAGACAAAATGAGTCATGCGTGGACTGTGATAAACGTGGGTAGCGAGAAACAAAAAAGATTTATATGTAGGACTAAACTTACACACCGCGTCATTTTAAGGATTTCTTACTAGCTTTATTTTATCGCTGTAACCTGATTTCGTATTGTCATTGCTCTCAATCTGCCTATGGGGCTTATTCAACAAATAATCTCGATTAATCTCGCATGATTACCGAAAGCCTAGCGACTGAGTTATAATTACGTAAATTACATAAATAATAAATATTCGGTGCGAATAGCCTTTATATTTACTATATTGATTTAATAATTTACCGTTTGTGTTCCAATAATTATTATCTAATTAATAGATAAGGCTTCTTTTATATGTACAAAACTGTTATGTAGGCATGTAAAACTTATGTCAATATGAGAAGCAAAGACTAAATTGATTTGGTACAAAAGCTTTTGTTACTAATCGATTATTATTCAACATTCGCGACATAACCGTATAAAGAAAAAATAAAATTTCCGATTATTAAACTCGTGTTGCTTTTTTTCACATGTTTTTAACTCGTTTGTTAAATATAATATATTCTTTAATATAGAACTTTGAATTAACATGTGGAAACGAGTTATTCGATTAGCGAAATAATTGTGTTCAATTTACAATGTATATGTGCACGATTTATATGCATACGTATACACATGTATGTATATAAATTGTATGTTATAATATATGTATGCATATCTTCTTTTAAAAAGATTTATATGTATACGTTATTACTTATTTTTAAGAATATAAAATGAACATATATCATTGTTATTTCTAGTACTATTCGTTGAACAAGCATTTGGTGTTACAAATGTTGAAAGATTTGTAATAAGCTCCCATAGGCAGTATATGCGGTGTGCACGTGAAAAAAATCATTGGTCAATTCATATAGGTATTTTTTGAAAAAAAAAAAAAAATTATTTCTTAATATATACGTAGAAAAGGAAAAAGAACGAAATTGTTATGTCATTAGAGGATTCTTAAGGGGGTGTGATTCACACTGACGCTCAAAGATTTCATCGTGCACTAAGTATTATTACGCAGAAACGTTTTTGCTCTTGCAAGAGAAAACTGCAAATTAGAGGATCGCGATTGTGATATCGATCGAACGCTTTCTTGAATAAACGGCATATCGAATCAGTTGCAGGAGTAAAATTGTTTCCTACTTGGTTGTTATATATGCATATAAGCGATATGATAAAATGTTTCCTTCTTTCTCAATAATATAAAGTTACAGAGCGTTCGTCTGGATGTAAGCGATAAATGCCGTGTAATATCGCGAATGCAAAATAGTGCACAGCACTTGAATGTGTGGGCTCTGTTTTGTGGGATGTGTGTACATGTATCTGCAAGAATGCGAAATGCGAAGTTTTGGCTATCAAATAGCAAAATTTTATATGGATGCGTGCATGTTGAAAATATCTTTCTATATATGTATCTGTTATTATTTACTACACATATGCAGCGAATGTGCCGATCGATTACCATTTAGGAGTCGGATCCGTGATTTGAAAGATTGTGCTAATTATTATTTTCTTTCGTTCTGTTTTCTTTGTTTTTTTTTTTTGTAATAAATTATTACTCTTTTATATCGTTTTCTTTTCCTTTCTATATCGTATTCTTCTTCTTTCACTTTACATTCTATTGTGTTCGAAAATGATATGATGATGAAAGTGATACGATGACAATTAACAAGACTGGAGAATAATTTTTAACAGTGATTCTTTATTTGTTTTTCATGGCTATTATAGCTGTTTAAACGAATGTTGATCCGGCTTCCATAGACTGCGTTTTTGTTGACATACATATATAATATTATATATACATATACATATACATATATATGTGCGTGTATGTGTATCTGTATATAGGGCATTCCACGTCAAATCAGACGATCTTCGTCACCAACCCCTGCCGATCTTTTTACTAATTTTTTAATGTATTTTTAAAATACATATACAATTATTTTTTTAGATTTTGATCTCTGTTAGTTTCCAAAATATGAATTTATTAATATTTTCAATTTATTTAATTTCGCAAATGTTTAATTGAATATAACTTCTGTTTAAATTACTACAAAATAGAAAATAACCACATCAAATTGTTTGTTGAAATTCTGTATTAGGAAAAAAGTATGAAAAGAATCTTCAAATTTTTTTATATTTGGAAAATCTGACTGAAGAAAAAAAGTCGATTTTTGTCGACATTTTTAATTTTTATAAAAAAATTCTCCAATAATCTCAGTACAAATACAAATATTTCAAACCGTATTTAATTATGGTCATAATTTCTGTTCCATTTTTTTTTAATTTTTCAAAATATTAAATCTATTATTTAATGTTCGAAAATTTTTAATCTGTTGTTGATGAGTTACATAAATCATGTTATTTTATAACGATACTGGAGAATATTTTTGATTTCACAATTATTTAGGGAATGAGGATTTATAGGAATTATTTGAATAATAATGTCTTTTAGAATATGTGAAGATATTTATTAATAAACGTTGGATCATTTTTTTATTTATATTTTTTAGTTTTTTTTCTCGTCCTTTATAGTTTGAGAAGAGTTTGAGAAAATATTATGAGAGATTATAATATGAGAGAAATTTTTACAATAAACATACCATTTTTTTTAGGAATAATGCAATGAATTTTATTCATTTCGAACACTTCGGATACTAAACGCACCCTGATACAATCGTTCATACCCGTTCAGTATCCGAAGTGGTCGAAATTAATAAAATTCATTGCATTATTCCTAAAAAAAAAACACAGTAATTTAAACAGAAGTTATATTCAACTAAACATTTGTGAAATTAAATAAATTGAAAATATTAATAAATTCATAGTTCGGAAATAGAAATAAAAATTTAAAAAAATAATTGTATACATATTTTAATCCAAGGAACACATTAAAAAAGTGAAAAGATTGGCAGGGATTGGTGACAAAGACCATTCAATTTGGCATGAAATGCCCCATATATACATTAACAAGAAGGCTGCTGTAATATGGTTCATAATTCGACGATAACTTGTTGCACATCAAAGTGTATTTCCAATAATTAGGTGGACTTATTTCTTATAAAATATTACGTATTATTAAAAAATGCAAACGTAACGTCGTTTGTATCTCGATCGGTCGGTCCGTGTGATCAACGCAATTTTAAGCATATCCATGACTAAGTCGTTGCAATTTATGCCAAATAGAGAAAAGGGAGCGCGGAAACAGAATCTGACGAGAAAGAGAATTGATCGAATATATTAAAATAGAAATTCGAAATATATAATTAGAGACTCTCTGAGATAAATCTTACCTTATCAATGATTTAAACACGATAGCGCAATTGTTCGACGATGTGAGGAGTTTGTGCGTTTATTTATTTTTTTTTTTAAGCAAAAGTCGCAGCGCTGCAGTAAATTTCTTTGTTCTCCGCTTTACATTCGCTATCATATACAATCGTATTTTATTATTAACGATAACGTTGTTATATATATTTTATGTTGTAGGTTAATTATCGTCAAAGTTTAAAAATGTTTTGTTTCCCATTATTCGTTTTGCAGTTTTATTATTGCAATGGCTGCAACTGTTGCTGTAATGTGCGTTAGTTTAATATTCTCCTTTGCCGTCCGTTAATTTCTACTAGTTTAGATAATTAGAGCAAGATAAGATTTGATTCTAAAAGTATGTGCGTTCTCTCGAACGAAGTCGAGCACATTAGGAAAGGACAGAGAAAGGATAAGTACAGATTTCGTTTCCGAATCTCGTTACTCTCGCGCCATATATCTATACCATAGAGACCGTGTACATGTTTTCGCACCGAATTCGACAGTAAGATGATAAATGATTGTAAAATGCGCACCGTTGTCGATCCGTCGTTCCCTTTTTAACTCGGATCGCTAATCGATATTCGTACACCAAACGCTAACCGCTGTGTCTGCACATTAAGCTCGTCGTCGCTTGCCAGTATTGCTCTTCTGTATTCTCGCATAATTCTAACTCATGACAGCAATTATTAAAGTTTTTACAAGTGTGAAAGACACGCCTGGTATCATTTTATTTCTCTTTCTCTCTGGCCCCCATTAGTTATTTTTATAAATACATTAAGCACAGCCCGTTTGGCTTCGAAGTCTTAAAAATTTCTCTTCAGCGAGACATTGTCGTTTATCGTGAACTCGCAGGATCGCGTATTAACTGGTTGCGCCTCCAGTACGAAGATTACGTCGTCCAGGAAGTAGTACGACTGCCCTAGATCACCTTCGCAAAGGTACGGTAGTTTGCTCCAGACAAGGCATCGCAGTCCCACCGGAGCGAAGACCCGGTCGATCAGACTGGCTATTTGAATTTCAAGCCCGTTTCCTCGCACTGGTAGGTACTCCGACGGTTTATGATTATTTCTTTCGCCGACTTCGACATAAGGGCTGAACGGTAGCACTAAGGCGACGACTAGTCTACCACCGGGAGCCAATGAGGTCCTCAGTAGCCTCAGTAGAGTGTTTGGACGGTCACAACGATCGAGGAGATTCAAACAGAGGATGACGTTGTAAGGACCAGCTTCTTGATGCCACCTTTCCACGTCGAGTACTCTGCGAAAACAATAAAGAACTAAATTCGGGAACAAATTTTCTGTACCTTATGTAAATTATTCGGATATCTGGAATTTTTATACTCTTGGGCGTTTCGCAAATTGCATTTATTTCACATCCATTTTTTTTTTTTTTTTTTTT
>NW_017275737.1:319262-358014 GCF_001594065.2 Cyphomyrmex costatus
CCTTTTTATACATTTGATATATATTTTTTCTTTATTTAAGATTTGTTTAGAGATTTTACTGGTCCTTGTAAATTTTGAAAATGTAATATATAATATATTTAACGACACAAAGTAATTAAAAATTTGATACAAATAGGTACGTTTCGGCTCATAGAATCTTTATGAGTTTAAATAATACACTTGATATTATTTCTCCCTGTATAAGTTAGAGTGAGATGTATATATATATACATCTCACTCTAACTTATACTAGTTCATTCTATAATTTTAATTAAGATTATAAAATGAAATAATAAAATTATATATACATTTTTTCAAATTTTGACAAAATATCGCTCGTAGTGAGATTCCAGTTTCGTTTTGGTGCTTTTTTTTTTGTTGAACGATGTTATTAAAAAATCGATAAGTTTCTCCAAAGAAAAGTTCGGTGATAATTCGAATTTTATAAAATGTCGCGAGTTCATCTCGTAAAAGAGATATGCGGCGAAAATTGAAAAACTTTGAACTGAAACTTCTCCTTGGCAAAATAGTTACTTTTTTCAGAAACGCAAGCCGAGGAACGGAACTCTAGACATCGGCTAATTTTACACGGAGCGGATGGTGAGTACCCAGAGATAGTTGAAGTTGTATAAAACGAGTTACGGGATTCGTCGCGCCCCACGGACGCTCATTTAAAATTCGAGTAGCGAGTCAGGGCGGCGCGTTCCGATAGTGGCGTCCGCTCCGATCCGCTTCGGGTGTAAAACCATCGTAAACTTCTACTCCAATCAATTCGGCGCAATAAACTTGTTAGTGGCGCATCGTGTTGAGAATATTACGTATCGACACGAGTGTCGACAGACAAGTGCCGCTTTATACGTCGTCCGCCGCGGCTGGTCGGCCGGCGCGAATACGCGACGGGACCGGCCGGGCCCACCGATCAATTATCTTATCTCACTTTATAATGAAGCTCACGTTTTTTAGATAACCGTAATAACACGTGTGATGGCCCCTCAATTCGCCCGGGAACGTTGCGCATAATTGCGAATACTTATATTATCGAGGATCCGTATCGAGTATCCGCGAACCGCTGTACTTCTTATTGATCTGATTCGCACTCATGGATTTACATAAATTCTATTCCTTCTTTTTTTTCGATGTATTTAATCCCATCGTTGTAGATAGTACAGCGTAATAAATTTTGATCAACTTTTTGATTTTCAATAAATAATGGATGATTTCTTGTTTTTTTTACACGGAAAAGAGATACGCTTATTAAAAAGTTTCATCATCCCTAAATTTTTAGAAATCCGCTTTAAATTTCTTATATCTATAATAAGGAAAATTTATAATGTATATGTAATATATATATTTTTTTTGCAACATATACAAATAAATGTCATGGTATGAAGATCCTTTTAATATTTATGTACAATTTTAAATAACACATTGCTATAAGAAATTACACTGATTTATATTTCTGTTTTCAACATCCGAATGGCAAAATTTTTATGTATTTTATTCCGCGAAATAAAAGGAAAAGATATAAATTGTTTAAATTTATTTTTTCAAAAAATAAAGTCTCTAAAAAGATTTCTCAAAATTTGTGAGAAATTTTTTAACCTTATATTGTTTTTCAGTAGCGCTAAAAATGTATAATACTTTTGAAATTTCCGGGGGTTATCTCCGTGTCTAAATTCATTACTAGAATGTGTGCCAATATTTCATAAACATTGCAGTTCGCTTCATCAGGGCGGCGAGCAATCTGATACTGCTGTGAGCTGCTCCTAACAACTGTAATATTGACATTTTAATAATTAATAACTCTAGGCACGGAGATAATCCACATACATAAAATTCTCCATACAGATGTTAATAAATAGAAACCTTAAGTTATCTTTATTACTATTAACATAATATAATAAAATTGTTCATTTGAACCTAAACGAAAAAAGATCGCGAAGAAAATGGATCTCTCGACGAAAAATCAATTCCAAATCAATTAAAAGTTACTCGATGATTCATAAGAGTAAAGGTAAGAATTTTCAGTAATTTCCTCGATATCGAAGATGTTAAGGAAAGTCGTGAATACAGGCGCGTTAAGCTGTGATGAGGATAAAATACGTGTCGTGCGAGTCTACCGAGCGTGTGCAGTCGCCGTTACGAGAAAATGTAAATACACGTTCAAGGAGCGAAGATTCCACCGCCCACCTTTGGCCGCACGTATTCGATTCAAAGAATGTAATCTGTTTCGCATTCTCGCATACGCGACTCCATGCTCGCAAGGGAGCTTTGCCATTTGAAAAATTTCCGTCCAACTAGTAAAGATTCCTTGCAGAATATTCAGATCGAATCGCCTTTATATACTAAACGCAATAACGCAATTGATTTCAGAAATATCCCCGTCCTTTGATTACGAATATGCTAATTTCAGGCAAATTAAGTTACATACGCTGCGCTTTTGTAAATTTCAGACGTTTGCTAAAAATGGTAAAAAGAAAACTCGCAGAAATCGAGAGAGCTTTTGAGCCTCGTTTTAGCGTGTCAAATTTTAGGGAAATGGATTTTTCATATTCGTAAGAATTTGTACACGAAATAAAATAATGTATTAACAGTATTAGATATAATTGGAAATAAATTTGTAAATTGCAATATTAACCGAACTAATTTTAATTCATTTTTACAGAAATTTAACGTGCTTTAGTATGAATCGAATTACAGCACAATTATTGGTACAATGCTCAAATATCCACCCAAT
The DNA here is from genome assembly GCF_001594065.2 of Cyphomyrmex costatus. Taxonomy (NCBI): domain Eukaryota; kingdom Metazoa; phylum Arthropoda; class Insecta; order Hymenoptera; family Formicidae; genus Cyphomyrmex; species Cyphomyrmex costatus. The sequence goes on from NW_017275737.1 coordinate 322,000, forward strand.
ATTAACCAGGACACATTTAGCCAATAAATTACTACTATAAATTGAGATCAATTTATTACTGAAAAATAGAAATTAATTATTTATTTTAAGTATTGAAAATTCTTGTTTAGTGCTGTTTTAGTATTCCAAATAAAAATAAGTAATTGCTGTTTTTCAATATTAAATTGACTAATATTAGATTTCTGTAAGGGAAATAAAGTAAGCACTATATATAAAAATATAGTCGAGGCTAAATCTTGGTGGTTAGTAATACTGTGAATTTTAAATACACTTTTTAATAGTTTAATTAAATTTTATTAAAATAAGAACACGACACGTATAAAATTGTTTCCAATTAAACTAATGCTGTTAATATAACGTAATTTTTTTCACTGTACTATATTAAAAGTACAATTGTAAAGCATAAAAGACGCCGTTACTTGATGAAATTTACATACGTGAATTTTCTCTTCGCCAGAGCCCACCTCATGGGGGGTGAGATATCCGTGGCGTAGACTTTTTCGAAGAGATGCGCCACGTGGGCAGTGGTTGCGCCATCACCTGCACCGAGATCCACCAAGGAATGCCAGGGACCCGTAAAGCCACTCGCGTTCATTAGCTTTTGAAATTGTTCACTAGAAAACACGTGCATGGAACCGCGGCCCAGCAGCCTGCAATAATATGAAGTTTTATTGTTGTAAAATTTAACATAATTTATACATTTAAATACTTTTCAGATTTATTTATATGTATATTTCTTTTTAGTGTAAACCTGAAGCTAGGTAACAAAAATAATAGATACATAATTTCGTATGACAATAAATAATGTCAATAGATTAGAAATTTCAAATCAATCGTGTCTTTGTTATTTAAATAGAATGTGTCTAGAAATATTAAGATTATTCTGTAAATATGTATATATATATTATACGTGTTTTTGTTTAAGAATTAAAGCCTTGAAAAATTACATTTTAGCTAATCTTGTTTTATTACAAAGTAGTGTTTTAGTGAAAAAGGTTTTTTTGAAATAATTACTAAATCTATCCACAATATTTATAGGTTGAAATTTATGAGGGGATTAATGTACAAATAGTATATAAGTTGCTGCGATATAAGCTCGCTTGACGAAGCCTGCGCTACTATACCAGAGTTATCATTAGACGGCTTTTACTGCATATTACTGGCCGATAATGCATCTTCATTTCGTCATGAAACTTTACGAGCCCCGAGCACGGGCTTAATTAGGCTCGTTACGAGGCGCATAATCGCCGCGTGTCCCCGTTTACATTCCGTCATGCAATTTTATCGAAAAGCAATATGCTCGAAAGTTACGAGTAGAAAAGACGAAATGGAAGATTATCGGATCTTATTTTGTATCGTGTCGTAATCAATTATGTAAGTATCAATTCCTTCTAACTGAAACGTACGATTATTTGAAAGTCATCAATCTATAACAAGATAAGATCGTATCAGAGTTGCTATTTTTATTAATAATCATTGAACGTGAAAACTATATAGTTATACCCATAAATTATACTTTTTAGCCGTTTCTTTTCTAGTTTGTTAGAAGACTAGCATGTTATTTATTAATAAGAGAAGCATCGTGTAAATCAAGTCTTACGGTCGTTTTTTACGTACTGCTTTTCGGATATAAACGCAGAGAAGGGAGGGAAAGCATGTCCCGATCTTGCGGTTCCTCGCTATCTATCGATCGAGCCGACGAATGAACGAACACCTGCATATAGAAATCGAATCCTCGAGGTATCTCCGCGGCAGCAGGTTGCCCCGCGGAATTCGTCGATGTCATCCGGGATGAAGGGGGGGGGGGAAGAGAGAGAGAGAGAGAGAGAGCGAGTGAGCAGAGCAGGGGGCACAGCTCGCTTCCACCCCTATCCTTCAAGTTCTCCATGTGGAGGTATCACGAGGGAAAAAGGGGCGGGTTCATTTGAAAATACCAGAGTCGTCGCCGGTGTTGCGCAGCGCACGGCGGTCCATCAATGCCGCGGAACGCGGGATTTTGATCGTGAATTCGGTTACCCCCCGGCGTTATAAATAAAGGCGATGGTGGTCCTCGCGGAGGCCGGTCTCTCCCTCCCCCGCTTCCTCCCCGTCCGACCCAATCCCCCCCCCAGTCTTACCCCTTTCTTTTGCTCTTTCTCTCTTCCGCACCGCTCGGCTATGGCCGGTGTCATCAATTAACGAGCACGTCCTGGTTCCATTGAATAATAAACAAGAATAAAGAGATGGAAGAGGGGACAAGAGAGGATACAGAGAGGGAAAGGAAGGGGAAACCGACGGGGGACTCGGTTGGAGCATTGTTCGTAGTATCATCTTTTTCTATCTTGTTTCTGCAGATCCTTAAGTTATCCCTCTCTCTCTCTCTTTCTTCTTTATCTCCCTTCCCTACTCTGAACTCACTTTCCTGTATGGTCGCGCACATACAGTTTTCTCGCTCCTGTCCTTATTTCTGTTTTCTCTCCTTGTCCCTCTTTCCTCTATCTCATCGCCCTCCCGCCACCTTCTCTCTCATTCTCTCCTTCCTCCTTTGTTTCCTATCTTTCTTCCTTGTGCATATACTCTCTCCTTTTCTGGGCTCGTTTCATTGTCAGCCACCCAGCACCACCATCGGCTTGGTGCAGTCACATCGTGACCTGCGAGTCTCCGAACGGAAAAGAGGGAAAGAGAGGAAAACACAGGAGAAAGAAGAAGGGAATCAAGTACGCACACGCGTGTGGCCATGGTGATATATACGCGCGGCCTACAAATCAGGCCCGAAGATCGCAGCGGCTTCGTCGGCAGGGCGAGCGACAATTAATTCGCCGCTTTTGCTCTTCCCGGTCCCTCTTCCCGCGAGGCTCCATTGTGTGCGCGTAGTCGTACCCACTCGCATCGAACCCTCTCCTGCCCTCCCTTCTCATCCTCCATGATTTGGAACACTTTCTTCTCTTCCTCTCTCTCTCTCTCTTTCTCTCGGATTCTCTTGCGCGTTTTGTTTTATCGAGGACTACTAGGACCCGTTTTGCCTCGTTTGAATACTAAGGGATGGAAAGGGGAGGGGGAAAAGAGAAGGCCTCCACGAGCCGTAAAAGCGCAACTTTAAATGCGGGTCTGGTCTGGCGTCATGCGGTCTAGCTGTACGGCCACGCCGTTACCGGCCTTAAAAAGAAGCGTTAAGAAATGCGGAGCAATTATACGTGGAGATACGAGGTGGCCGATATCTCGATCACATCAGCTGTCGGTGTCAGAAACTTATAAGCGATGTTAAGATTATCACGGAGATCTTATCTTCTTCGGATAGTAAGTGGAAGGACAACTCGCAATTTTTTCATCTATTTGTCAATGTAGACTTAATCAGACTTGATATAAATTCTGGAAAGCATTTAACATAATTTTATAATAGGTATATGTACCGTTAATTATGGAGCGAGGAAAGAGAGGAAGAGAAGAATACGGGTATAATTGTATAATTTCTGAAAGTCAGTTACAACAATTTAACCAGTAATAAGAATAATAGTAACTTTATTGAGTGAAATATTCAGATATTAATTATATACAAGTGACTACACTACAAGCAAGGAGTGTCAAAGCACAATAAATGAGACTGTAGCTGATGTGATACTTATTAATAAATATAATAGGTATATAATGAATACAATGATATATGTACACAATAGAAACATATTATAATTGTATTGATGAGGAAAAAGTGTAACATCAGACATATGATTGTAATGTTAAACAAGTTAAAGCTCTATATACGTGTTGCGTTATTTGAGATAAAAATCGAAATTAAGCTCAAACAGATCTCGCTCATTAATACTTCCGACACGCGGTTGTAGAGCCAGCTGCAGGATAGCAAAATCGATTTAGGAGGAGACGCCATGGACATCGATAGTCCTCGCTCGCCGCCGCCGGCGAGGACAGGATAGCGTCGTGTACGCCTGATAACGATCTCCCCGCAGGACGATCATTTACAATTCCAGCCACCCACTCTCGCGGCCCGGGTCGTGCTTCAATTTTTGTCGCTCTATACGCTGCCGATGAGAGCTTAAAGATCGGGGCTTGTATATCGGAGCGCGACGAGGGGGGGGGGAGGGAGAGGCCCCTTGCTCGCGCGGAGCCCCACGATCGTAAAATAGCCCGGAGGACGAGCGAGCGAGCGAGCGGGTAGTGTTAAAGAGGCGCTCGGCGGAGGATCGTTTACCTAATAATAGCAATAATATGTAAATGCGATGCGTATCGAGCCGCCATCGAAAGAAGGGGCCGCGCGCTACGACGCCATTGTTTGCAAATCCTTGGTCGAGAGCGAGCGATCCGGCGAATAGGATCCTCTCTGCCGCTCACGATTTTCTTTCGCGCGTGGATCGAGTCCTCGTTGGGCATTGCGTGCGAGCGTAATCGCCACGCGCGGCAGATATTGTCTGCGAATGCACGGTGCGTTAAAGAAATATTATAATTTATAATTAATTGAGGATAATGTCAAATACCATCAGTTATATGCCGTTCTATTTACCATACGCATTAAATAAAATATGTCAAATATATTATATATATTAAATGATGTATGCTATCAGAGTAATATATGTATAGTTGTAATATGTGGTTATCAGATATATTTATAGATTACACGTTAAAGATACACGTTAAGAGATCGCGCGTTAGGATCGTACATCTTCAAAGGCTACAGAACGTATGTGTATATATATATATATATGTATATGATATATTTTATATATATAGAGCATGATAACTTGATTGGATCTCGTCACGCTCGAGAATACGCGCGGTTCGAACGATCATTACGTACTCACGTTATAAGCGCGCGAACGAAATGTAATTCTGTAATACGGCGGGATGGAACTTTTCAAAGTTCGTTCTGAATGGATTAATGAACCGAGTGACATGGGATCTTCCCTTCCTCCCCCCCCCCCCTCTCTTTCTCTCTCTCTCTCTGATTGGAGCAACACTTACGGAATCTGGCCAGTCATCCTTACCTTCGTTTGTCGTCGTTCTGAACGAGCAACGAGCGGCGTCCTGACCTTTCTCTCTTCCTCCTTTTTTCGATGTCAATTCTCTCGTCGGTTCCCCCGATACGTTCAAATTCCCTCTATATCATCGGGTGAGATTGCTTTTCAAGATCGTTAATGTATTCACGTTATCGCTGCTTAATACAAGTTACAAACTGTATACTTGTGTTTGTCGATGTTATTACATTCTATGCAGCCGATAATTTACAACCAAAGCTTAATGTACGAATCGCGTGTAAAGAATTAGCATGATTTTTTAGCAATGAGACTTAACACACACGTTTCATAGCGTAATACAAGTTAATACTGTAATATTTTTATCACTCAATCGCTTCGTAAACTATGTTTTCATGTAGCAATTATATTTTTATTATAAAATGTCATAGTAATAATTTATCACAATTTGTTATTAATTATCGGTTAAGGTATTAGCTAATTACGAAGTCGGCAGTGGGATTGTGTTAGGGAGAAAAGAGAGGGATCCTCTCCTACTACATCTTATGCGGAATAAAACTTGGAGCCGGTAAATTCTCGCGATATTACTTTCCTTAGGTGCATTCAATCAATGTCCGCCAGCATGAAAAATGTATTTCGAATCGGAGAAAGCAAAAGGACCGGCGGAACTCGGAAAATTTCATAGATCATTGGCCGTCGTCGAATGCAACAGAGAAGTTATCGCGAATTCCTCCTTAAAAGATTTCTTTGAGGTCTAACACACTTGCGAAACAAATCATAGCTTCTACCCTGAAAAGTAGAAAAATTGCAAATTATTTTTGCGTTCTCGAAATTCGAAACAGCTTTTGTCGATGACTTTAATCCTTTTCGCTTGTTAATTAAAACCGATAGATTCTATCATTTCTAGAATTGAAAAGTTATTTCTCGAGACGCACGTTGCGTATTTCCTGTTCAGCGTTAAGCGGCGTAAATGTGCCGACGCAAAACCATAAAAAAGCGACGTACGGGAGCATTCGCGCGGCAGTTCGCTGGCGGTGGTCGTGGAGCAAAAATACGGCTAGGTGAAAGGACGTAAAAGGGAAGCGCGCGAAAGAAAGCGCACGAGAAAGGAGCCGAGGATCCTTCGCCCTGATATCGTTGCGGCTCATCTTCTTCGTGTCTTTTTCTCTCTTTCTCGTCGCGATTATACAATCGACGTTAGCCCTCTCCCCTTCTCCACGCGCGCATATACGCACACAGGCAGAGGTAGAGCCACACAGGCGTATATACAACGAGAACGACGTACCTCGCGCGCGACGTGTGTGCTCTCGTAGTGACAATGTAAGTGGAATCTTCGGCGAACGTCGGCCACCTTCGCCGGTCGACTCGATCCGACGAGGGAGAGGGCGACATTTATCTCGCGGAGACCCCTCGTGCGCGGTGGCCGGGGTCCAGTACTGTGGGGGGAGGGGTGAGGATGTTGCAGTAGTGTGGGGGGAGAGAGAGAGAGAGAGAGATGTGGCGAGACACATAGACCGATTGCAGAATTGATGGAGAAGGGGATGAAGAGAGAGAGAGAGAGAGAGAGAGAGAGAGAGAGAGAGAGAGAGAGAGAGAGAGAAGGGGAGGAGGGAGGGAGAAACCGTGAAAGGTAGGGAACCAGGAAGGGAGCGAAGAGAGCGAGAGGAAATCGACGTGTATTTAGCATTCCCCATACCAACGTAGCGTCTCGTTAGCTGTCTTCTCCTCCTCCCCCTCCCCCCCTCCCCTCACTCTGTCTCTCTTTCTTCCTCTCGCTCGTGCTACCTCCGCGCCGGTCTTTCTTCGTTGATGGAGCACATAGAACGCGGGTACGAGTCCGTAAGATCCGAGGGGATGGGGTGAGAGGGCGCGCGCGGAGAGGAAGGCGAACGAACGTCACTCGAAGCTGGGGATGCTGGGTAGGCGTGGACCCACGGACCACCCTGTCCACGGCGGCTGGAGGGGAGACCACGCCACCGCGACCGTCGAAAGGGGGAGGGGGCGGACGGGCAGAGAGACATCGAAGGGTGACGAAGAGCGGGCTGAGGGGTGGCGTGGACAGTAATAATTATTATACACACCGGAGTTTTGCAAATGCTGTCCTTTGGGGTGGCTGGCGATGTGGAGAGGGAGTGAGGGGGAAGCGGAAAAGTAAGGGAGGTCGGTGGACGGAGTAGGTGCCGGGAACGGCCGCCCGCTATCTCGCCCGGTCACAACCGGGATGGTTGAGGGAAGGGTGAGGGGGGCGAGACGCGAGGGAGGGAGACGAGTGATTCTTAAACGGGATCGTTATGCGAGTCTTTCCTGGTGCTCTCTTCCTTCTCTCCCTGTGCTCTCTCTACGATTGCCTCGTTCTCCTTTCCCTCCTATTTCTTGCTCTTCCCTCATTCCCCACCCTTGTCCTTTATATACTTGGCCGTTCGTTTCACCCTTAGACCTACCACTGCCGTACCCCTCAGCCACCCCTGCGCTGCACAGTAGTAGACGTATAGTAGGTGGACGACTCCGTGAATTCGTATTGGAAGTAAGTCTATACGTGTACGTATGTATGCGCGCAGTCGATGTGTGAGTGCGTGTGTATGTGTGTTGCGCGGTGTAGATCACACGTCACATATCGAGTTTCGGAGTAGACGCAGCCCCTTCCGTCTGTCCCCTGGCGAGACGTCCACAAGTGGAAGAAGTCCTTCTTTCCCTCTCAACCCGTATTCTCTCGTTAATTTTGTCAATTTTATCAGAACGTCTTCGATTCTTTCATCTTTCTTATCCTTGTCTCTATTTTCTCATCCCTATCCTATCTTTATCTTCTCGTATTTCGTTTAACAAGGAACATTACGAGAAATGTAGTTCGGTGCAAAATTGTAAAATATATTAAACCAATTCGTTAATATATAAATTTATTTTAATGGAATTTTTTAATGAAAGGCTCAAGTTAGTTTTTATATTTAATATAAATATTCAAAAATTCTTGATAACAGAGAATCGATCTTGGTGATTTTGCATATGTAATAAATTAAAATTCATTGACATTCAGTGTCTTCGCGCGTGTTTCAAAAATGTCGTATAACGTGATTGCAAGATATGCAATCGCTTTATTCTTGTAACGTGACTACGAGGGCGATCGTTAATTTCGACTGAGGCCACGTGACGCCGTCGGATTTTCCAAGCGTACGGGAAGTCGAAGAGAACGAGGCGCAGCCTGCTATTCGCCAGGGAAATATATACTTTTATAACTTGTTTCTCTTCTCTCGTCGACCCCTGCAAAGCCCTCTCTTGACGGGGACATTTCTGAATTTTAGACGCTTTAAATGATTTGGCATACAAACGTCGTGTGTACTGTCCAAAGGAAGTCGAGAGAGAGAGGAGGGGGAGGAGGGGAAGTTACTATTAATTTTTATTTTAGGAAATCGCAATTTTTTTCCTTTTTCTCAGATGTTTGTAAATCACATTGCGATACGAATTTTTTATTAGATACTAACTATATTTAATTAAGAAGTAATCCTGATTACATATTCTATCGCGTTTCAGCATAAAATTACTATAAGACTTAAAGTGAAATAAGACTTAAAGTATAAAACAAAATGACTAGTTTTTAATTATTTATTAAATATTATAAAAATAAATTTTTTTAATTTTTTTTATAAATTTTGTTATATGTAAATAATTAAATTAAAATCAATAACTTTCTGCCCTTGTTTTTTTTTAAATGTGTGTATGTGTAATGTGTGTGTGTGTATAAAATCATCTTTTTTTTAAAATAAATTTTAAAAATGTGAAATTGGCAAAAATGATACTTAGCTAATGATTCTTAACATTCAATCATGATAAAAATACATTCTTTTTTTCCGATATTATTTTATTAATGATTTTCTATGAAATTGAAGAATAGTTTTCCCCCTTTTTCTGAGAAATTTAATTGTTTTAATCGTGTTACTCTTCAAGTAAGGGAGCTATGCATGTATACAGTATATTTAAATAATAGAATTTAATTCACAGTAATCATTAGTAATTGATTCTAGTAAGAGTGAAATAAAGTTTAAGAAAAAAACACATAAACGACAAAAAGATTGATTGAAGGCATTGTACGTTGCGACGCGAATGTGCAGATTTATATAAATTTAAAATGACATCGATTTTTTGTATTTCCATCTCGTTCGAGTCAGCTGCAGCTGCTGAAAACACAACTAGAACGACTTGGAACTTAAAACTTGGCTGTTTCCGAAAAGCATCTTTATCTGAGGACAGTCGGGACGACGCTGGCGCGGATACGTGAATCAGGGGATTTATTATTTAACCGGACATATTTAGCGGCGCACGTAGTAGACAAGGACGTATCCTTCCTCCGCGAGCTGTGCGCTCGCTTCGGCACGTACGTATACGCGAACGGCACTCGGATGCAGCGGATGGGCATGTGCATTATGCACCGGCAGACACACTGGAGCCGAGTCGGCGACTCGTGCGCCTGCATGTATGCACTTGTCGCCGGGCACGCTTATCCTCATTAGTCACGCGTAGAATGAGGATAGGGAAAATTCATTTTCACCAACTTATAATTCGATTGTGTGGAAGATACTCTGCACTCAGAGAAAAAGGCATAGCTGTAGCAACTAGAAAAGTGACAACTATGCAAGTTTTATATGCAGAATTGATGTACTTAATTGAACTATTTTGTGGTTATTGCGCGATTATAAAAATTTAATTTAAATATAATTAACAGTTTCGACTATTGTATTATTATTATGTAAAATATGTATATTTATAATTTATAATTTAGTATACTGAATTAAACTTCCACGTTACTTCTCACATTCAAATAATTTGTTGTAACAATGCTATTGTGTCTTTAATATTGTAAAAATGACAGGATCGATGTAGCCGGCTGGTATATTATCGATTACGATTGCTTTGCGATAGTGTACTTTTTTCAATTTAATAGTCTCACCCCTTTTGCAGTACGTCGTAGTTTGCACGCAACGAATATGTGAATCATTACAGTAATGCGAATTTATGTAAGGCAATATGATTGATAGTTTGTAAAATCGTGTAGAAAGGAAAAAAAATAGAGCGAAGCAACAATGCTGTATCATTACGCGCATCGCGTGTATTGCAAAGCTAAAGGGTGAATTTTAAAGAGACTCTTTCTTGGAGCGACTTGCTGCTTTTTCATCGCGTTCGCCTGGCGTTTCCCGGAAAGAATGGATTAATACGCAAGTAACAAGGCTTGTTATTGTTGCACGAAAAAACTCTATACTTCTATTGTTATCTGGCGTACAACCGTATATTCCAGCATCTGCAAATCCGTATAATGTTTACGTCGTATTGTACAAATGCACACGTTATGATGTTCGATATTTTAAGGAACTCTTCATTGATTCCATTTTTCTTGACCAAATTCAATTCGTCTTTTTTTTCCTGTAATCGTGTGAAAGGTAAAATTTAAATAAATGAAAAAAGCATCTCCATTTATTTCTTACTTTATAGGGAAGATATATATTACGTATCGTTTTCTGTATGCGATTTGAGAGATACGAGGATATTATTGTTTCACTCTACAATTTTCCAGTAATTATGTTCAACCATGTTCTTCTATATACAAACAATAAAGTGACTCCAATAATAGATGTTAATTGATTTGTTTGGTGTAGCAACCTTGCATTCGTTACGCATATATGCAGTTCTACGAAGACAGTATTGAGGCAAATCGATATCAATGCATATATGCGATATGCGCGTACCAGTGAGTAGTACGATATAATTTTTTCTTGTTGGAAAATGATGGAAGTTAAGGTGCTCCCCTATCCGTCAATTTTTGTAACTAATCGAACATAATCAAATCATGTAATGATTTAAATCAGCTATACGTTTTTCATTCTTTATTTAAATAAAGAATAAGAATATCATTTATCTTCGAAAAAGAAATGTTATTTTCCTATTTAATATAAAATATAAATGTATTTATATTTTAAATAGGAAAATAATTACTTTCTTCTTTTTCTCTGAAAAACAATGTTTCTTTTACACATAACATACAACTTCCAAAATTTTATACAGAGATATTGTTAGATTTTGTTGCAACGTGTGGTTGAGACCTGCATCTCTTCCTGAAACAATTAAGCCAGTCTTTAATTACGTCCGAAAGAAAGGAACGTTGCATTACAAAAACACACCCCTTTCGCGGCTACGGAAAGGAAGAATGTGAAACCGCCCCTTTCCTAGCGCGCGTCGTTCCCGGAAAGAGTTAATGAGTAATTAACAGAGCGCAAACGCGCGCCGGCGCGGAGCGGCACCTCATCGAGCGGTCTAAGAATAATCCCTCGGGCACCGCCTCTCTCGTCCTCGTAATTACTGGTCATAACGAAAGACAGAGCGAGATCCCGGGTCGGGTCGAGTCGGTTTCCCGAGAGGGTGGACGAGGCGGTGCCGATACGACTTTTCCGCTCGGCGCGCGAGAACTCGCGCCTGCGCTTGCTGTTAATTACACGGGAGAGGGTTGCCAATCAGAGGAAAAGCCACCCTTCGCGCAACCGCGCTAATGATAATTACTGACCAATTGGGCCGACACTGCCGCGCTGTCGCGGACCAATCGCAAGATGTTGTCTAGAGAGAAAGGAAAAGCGAAAGAGAATGGAGAGCAGAGCCCATGGTGGCTGGAGGGTGGCTCGAAGGTGGTCGATCGCGCAAACGACTATCTCAAGCGTGTAGAAAGTTGCAGACAAGTTAAATGTCATAGAAAATTTAAGCAATTGTAGAAATATACAATTATTGCTGTTTGCTTGCCTATTGTAGTTGTGAAGACTATACATATGTAGGATGCATCCTGAAGAGTTCATATTACTTGTTACGCGCTATCTAATGAGTGGCGAAGTAGAACGTATAACACGTTTTGCTTTTACTGTCGCCCACCTATACAATAATCCTTCCTGGTAAGTTGGTAACATATGCGTTACCGAGTGCGGCGGCCCGTTTCCGGAAAATTACCGGTTCGACTTCGACCGTTAACAAATTAAAAAAAAAAAAGAAAAAAGCTTGGCCCGATCCCCGCGCATTATTATCCGGCGTGTCTTTTCGCTCATTAAAATCGAATTTACCGTAGCGCTCGAATGTGCCATACGTGCCCGCTCGTTTGTTTCGTTACGTGACAGATACGAACTACTGTGACATGAAAATAATGTACTGAACACAGTGAGAAAAACCTTTCAGCGTTCGAAGTAGATGCGGATACTTGAGGCTAAGTAACAATTATTTGGAAATTATTTACTTTTCAATTGCAATAAAAAAGATGCTTGTTTTTATTTATACGGACGAATGATTTTGTTAAGTATTTAAAAGTTTAGCTACATATATCTATCTACAGATAATTTAATTGAAAAATCAAAATAGTAGGATTAAACTGTTTTTTCCTCATTGCCCTACATAATTATTTTAGTCTAAACAAAATTATTTTTAAATCACTAGCTAAACTTTTAGATATAATACTAGCAAAATTGTTCTTTCCGTATATTTATTGCCTACACTTAAAATAGCTCTTTAAAAAATTAAGCTAAGAATTTTTATGTATTTTATGGTAAATGATAAATTATTTCTTACAAAGAAAGATGAGATTAAAATTGTTTAATATTCATGCGGCAAAAAGTAGTTTGTATGATATATACATGGGGCTAAATATCTTTTCCGTTCTTGCAACGTTTTAAAAGCAGAATGTGCGCAATTTATTCGTGTATGTTACGAAAAATTGCTTTTACACACATACATATACCATATTATTTTTCCTACAATTCATTTTGAATATTGAAATTTCCTACGGCGGCCTGAACACCGAGTTAATGATTTTCAAAGTAACCGTGACGAGTGAAACCTGTCGTAATCGCACGCGCATAATTCCTGATGATGAAGTCAGTCTTTAATTGTTCTGCACCCACTTCATTATCATATAAATTCCTGTGTTTATTTTGCGTGCAATTGCCATTTGATGTACCGACCACCGCCCGGCTGATTTACATAAAACTTATATACGTGAAGTAAATGAATACGGAACACACAGGTATACGTCTTTAGATTCAATTTATGATACAAGAAATTAACTGTCAGCATTTCCGTGACAGAGACTCGGCTTGATAATTCACATTTCATGATACGTTATCTTGTGCAATACATCAATTAAATATAAATATGTATATATTATTTCATTGTTATCAAACGTAATAATGTATTAGATTAAAATCTTTGGAAATATAAACATAATCTTTTTTGTAATATCAGAGATGTATTAACAATTGTTACGCATCATCTCGAGATCATCGTTTAATGAAACTATGGTTATTGTTGCAATACTTCTGTATGAAAGTATCCGAACAGAAGATTTTTGGCATTTTAAATGTGTTAAAGGGTTTGCAGGTTATCGACGTGTCGTGATCCATAGCTCATACCAACGTCAGGGACGGATCCACGATGGGGACAATGGGTGCCTTATATCTCGAGTATCTTCTGTCTTAAAAATATTTATAGTACAATGTTATATATACTTTTAATATTTCTGGAATGCTTAATCACAATTTTAATATTCCAAAAATATTTTTTAATTTAAGAAACGCTTAGATTCTTATGGCTTAAGAGGATGCTGGAGTAACCAAATTATCGACAAATTATCGCAAAATTAGAAGGTGGTATAATGGACTTTATATTAAGATCGAAAAAGTTAAAAATATACATAATCTTTTTTCGATTTTAGTCCACTGTTTACTTCATCAGAGCAAGAAGCGCACTAATTTTTTATATTTGTGACTTTAATTGTATAGTAAAATATTATGTTTAGAAACTCCATTTTTATAGTTATTATTATTATAATGCTAGTAATAAATACCCCCCAAAAAAGCATGGATGTCTCTGAAAACAACTATAATTTATATAATTTACAGCTATAAAATATAATCATTTTCGGGGATAATTATATTATTCGCTGAAAAAAATTTTTGATATTTGTAACTGTAATTACATGTTACTATAATTGCGATTATTATGTACTACTATAATATTAATAACTATAACAATGGAGCTTTTAATATTTTGCCAAAGTTTATAGTCCTAAATTATCAATTATTTTTCTTTCAATATATTGAAGAAATTAAAATAAGAGAAATGATTTGAATTTCGGGTGAGAAATCATTATAATACTCATATGGTTTAACAAATATCTTTGTCGAGTGACTGTTGAAGCCATCGCTGAGAGAAACGGATCATTCGTATGTGGAGATAAGAAGTCGGGGGTCCGGTCGCCCTTTAGAAGTCAGGTTCGCATAAGAGGGGAAGCTGAAGAGGAGACAGGAAGGTAACAGGTGGTGCGCGGAACTAAATACCCCCTTCTCTTGCCGGCTCGGTCGATCGCCCCACCACTCTCATCGGTTCCATACAGGTTGAGGTCTTAAGACAAAAACTAGCTACTAGGTTCTGTCTGTGGCCGCGGTTACCTGATAATCCCCCTCGCGTCCTCCGCTTCGCCCGCTCGACTCGACCACGCTGAATCTCAGCACGTCATTTTCTCCTCTTCATTTTCTTTTCATGAGTCGGCTACTGAATGATTAACCCTTTGACTGGCGCTCGCGCTATCAATCTATCCGTTCCGCTAATTCGCAATGATTTTCTTCGTACCACGTTGATATCAGAATGTTTTATTGTTCAACGGTTCAATTATGATGAACCAGGAGCAACTCTGCTTCTCTTCACTTTACAATCGCAAACTATAACTCGCGACGTTATATTATACAGAAATAAATAATAATATGATGACGATGATAATAATATGAATTTCGTTATCACATTCACAATGTCCGTTAACAAAAACATTTTTCCACTTTCTTGATCTGTACTTCTCATAACACGACTCGGATTGAAAAGAAGAAGGTAAATGTATATAATTCTTGTTTCAGTATGCATTCTCTCATTTTTTTTTACTTCTGGCAGTAATCACGATCTCATCGTACCTACCGCTCGCGTTGCTCCTTTTTCTTGTAGCTAATTAAATTTTTCACGATAAAATTACACTCTCGTCGGCGCGCCGTCGACTTGAGGCTGAAATCCGGTGAGAGATAGACGAACCGTGCGGGGGACAACGGGCGCGAAATTACCAGTCGGGGCCCAAGCCGTCTCCCTTATTAGACGATCGGAAAGATCACAAATTCGGGATGCATTCGCATTTCGTTTGCCGCGTTCTCTCGGTGGCGAAATGATAATATTAGAACGCAGAGTGGTAGCGATCGAGCCGGTAATTACGCGTAGTCCCGCGGGAGAGGCGGGAGCTCCGCCGTATATAACCGCACCGAATTTGCATCGAGATACAATCGGAGAAACGCGAACGGGGAGAGAGATTCCTCCCCATGGTCGGTTCCGGCGGGTCGGAAAAGATTTCCGGGACCGGCAATTAGTAGTAATAACCTATTCCGCGCGCCAATCAATGTTAATTGACATCGGCGATGCCAGAGCGAATGCCGCGAAAGAAACGCGAAAGCCCCCGGAATTCTATTCGTGCGTTCGCGAGCTCACGGAGGGCACACACCTGCGCGTTCGCCAATCCGGCGAAAATTGCGCGCAATTTGCGCGAAAATAAAATCAAAATGTAAACGGGCAGGACGATTCGAAAAGGCAGTCTGCTCCACGAGAAGGGAGAGGTCCTCCTCGCCCCCTCGTTCTCGCCAGCGCAGGGCGGATACACGGTTCGAGTGGCTAATTTTCTTCCTTCTCTTCGCTAGCCTCCCCCCCCCCCCCCCTTCCCTGCCCCCCCCCCCACATGATTTTCCCTCTTCCTCTCATAGTATATCTCTTCTCTCTGTTGCCGAGGACGAAACGACCAAGCGCTTTGATGGAGGACATCTCGCCGCTAATTATGATTAATTTGTGAGATGAGCGAGCGAGGACCTCGAACCCACGGCAGCTACCGGGGGCGCTGGGGACCAGGGGGCTGCAGAGGAAGGGGGAGGAAGGACCGGGGGAGAGGACGTAATTAATTTTCTCAGCGGGACGGCGCGCTGCAACGTCACGTGAACGTCACCCAGGTGACTCCGTCGACGATTTCCCCGATCCGAGTCCCGGGAGAGCTTTCTTTCGGTCCAATCGTACGCACGGCAACGCTTTGCGCCGCGTAATTACGCGTTCGATGTAATTGCGCGATGATTATTCACGACTGGTTATCCCGCGTGCCTTTAATGCACGCGTTATTAGATGCGAGCGAAGGCGCGGAGTCACGGGGCGAACGCACGGTTATTTCGAAATGCAAGAATCACGCGTGCGGTGCGTTAAACTCCGTAGTAAACTCTTTGTTCCGCGGATTCTTAAATCGGCGAGTTGGCACCGAACTTCTCGAGGATTTCCGTGTTTTGGTAGTAAACACATAAACGTACACGGAAAAAATGATGTAAGTTTAGTGGTATTATAGCCGATAACATATCTAAATAAAAATAATCTTGCCATTTTCTACTGCAATGATGGTACTTACTATAATTCATGATTCAAATTCGCTATGCTATTGTTTTAATAAAATGTTATGCTTCATTAATACTGACGTTGAATTAAAAAGATTATTTTCAATTAGACTGTTGTTAATTAACGCTATTAATATAACATTATTTTTATCTGCGCAAAAAGCAAAGAAAAGAAATTTTCTATCTTAAAATTGTATCACTCTCATTTTTACAGATGTTAATATTTATACCTTGAATAAACTATATACATATAACAGTAGTGAGTGTCTATTCTATTTTTATTGAACATTTTTATAGCTTACTTATTTTATTTGCTAATATATGTATTTTGTTATAATGCTAAAATTAAAAAAAGAGCGTATCTTTCTCTGTCTTAATTTCTTCGTATAAATATTTCAAATATTCAATATGGTTTGTGTACAGTTTCATTGCAATGTAGATATTAATTATTCTATAAATAAACAAATAAATAAATTATATATATGGAACAAGTGATCTCTGCACGCCACAATAAAACTTTATACTTTGAGAATTAAATATTTATGTTAAAAAAATTAAATTTTTTATCGTTATTTTGTGTAATACATTCCTGTATATTTCCATTGGAGCACAAAAATAAAAAAATGTTATTAATTCTCTCTCTTATGAAATAATTTTTGATTCAAGTTATTCTAAACCGCTAAATTTTATTTATTATTTATAAATTGCGATTTATAATAATCTATAATTATTTCATTAGTTCAGTATATGTATGTGTATAATACATCCTTAATTTCACAGACGTGAATTAATTTCTTTATTCTATGGATTCCTCGTTGAGTCGATATTTCGTGGATTTATTTCCCCTAAGTATGAATATTTTATTCATGTAAATATGTGTACTTATATAAAACGCATTCAAATAAAACCGCTTCTTCCGAATGGGTAAAATACAGGCACGCGATATAATCTCGCGATGATGATCTCATTTGTTATTTAATTTAATACACGTGTTACAGCAGACAACTGAAAGCGTCTCTGTAATAAGATTATAAGAGATTACGATTACTCAAATCTCACAAATAGCGTATTTTATTTAATTATTAAATATACTATTTTCATTTATAACCAGCATCCTTGACTCCTAAATCTCATTAATTTCAAGCTGCTATCTTAAAAATCATGAATCTCCGACTTTATAAACATTTATATTTTTATAATCGATCTCACAACTTTCATATCGTTATTATTTTATGCAATTACGTTACGATTCACAAATCGGTATAGAAGAAAAAAGGAAAGATGAGTTCGATCTAATAAAAATAAAGTTACTAACTCTGACTGGATTCAATATAGTTGCGCGATCATTATTCATAATTGGCCAGCTCCTTTCTTTAATGCTTGCATTGTTAGATAATAGCGTTACTTGGATTTATAAAAGAATGCAATATCGTGAGGATTCCGCACGATGAAAGGGTAGTTATGATTAGATTAGGCACGTTAAGAACACTGCGAAAATTAAAATTTCAAACAGATGTACGTTACAAAATTGGACGGATATTGTCGACGATATTATTATAGTTTTTATAATCTTATTTCGATTTCTTACAGTCCCGCAATGTACCATAATTACACGCTCGATATAATTGCAAGCAATTACTGTTAATTACTGTTTAATATGAATTAAATTGTTCTGACGTCACGCGGCGAAGGTTTGATCATTTTTCGAATCGCGTGTGACTGTAATTACAGGTCAAATGTAATTACGAGTAATTATCGATAATTATTTAGTAATCCGAGGTCGATTGTCGCTCGGTGGAATTGAAAAACCATTTATAAACTTCTGACATGGAAATTCTTCGTAATCGCCGATTTCGCAAATTATAATGGGCTCAAAATAGGTACTGCGCTACAAAGTATAATTAAAAAGAATAATTTCGTGGAACGTGATCTATTAATTAAAATGTCAAGGTGAAAGTTTGTATAAAAGAATATATTTTCCTCGAAAAATAATATAATATGCATATGAATAAAGCGATACGGAAAAAAATTACTAAACGATTTCTTAAAATATCTAAAAATCCCGCTAAACTGTTAAAAATATAAAATTTAATATACTTTTTTTTAAGTTACACAAGTTAAATTTAATTTTATAACGTTACATCAAATTTAATGTATTTATAACTGAAAAGTATATCTGTGTACGTGTACATGAAATTTAATGTACTTTTCATAAAATTTTATGTAAATTGCATGAAATTCAATATGTTACATTTAAGACTACTAGGTATATTTAGTTTTTAGCTAAACCATTCATACTTATCTCATATATACATACCATATAGCCACAAGTTTCTCCTTTACCGTATTACACTTAAATTCATAACAAAATTGCTTATAGTGTAGCTACAGATTTGAAAGTAATTTTATTAGACTATCAAAATGTAGGACCCTTAAGCATGAGATGCGTAATAATTAAAAGTTTTGTCATTCTAATAATTATTTATTAGAAGTATTTTACAAAATCATTTTAATAATCTATTAAAATTATTTTTAGGTCAATCTGTAGCTAATTAATTGTTATAAATTTTTCAATACTTCAACAAAAACGTTTGTTTTTCATGTACAGATATAAATTTAATTATCACACTAAAATCAAGAGCTGGATCTTAATACTAAAAACAATTTGTGTGAATATTTATAGTATACTGTATAGCACAATTTCCAATCCCATATAAACACAAATTAGAATTAATATAAATCTTATATCTTCTCGAAATAAGGATCTCATTTTTACAATTATAATGATATATACAGGTTTATTATACGCACGCATGCACGCACACATATGTATATAACATGCTATTTGTGGTTATGTTGAAATTGAGACTGAATTCGCATTCCGTGCGAATACGCGTGACCGACATTATTGGCTCGCAATGTGGTATATCGGTGATTATTACACCAATCAATTCGCGTCCGAAGGAAGGGAGGGTCTGTGATGGCGTGGCGAAAAGGTTTAATTACGTACGTCTCGGCGATGACGAAGACAAATACCTAAGTGTGATTGCCAGTAGTAAACTCGTCGAGTTTTCGATCAGCTGGTACCACCGTGACTAAAGTTCCTCGAGGTGCAGACCGCGATGCCGCAGCCCGTTACCGCTTGGACGTGATTGAGTTGCGCCGAATTCGGAAAGATCGTTTAGTATCATATCACCGATGATTTAATAAAAATAAAAAAAAACTACTGTTTCTCTCCATTATTGAATTACTATTCCTTCGACTAGTAAACGTGAATTACTTGGCGCTTTTGCGATGCAATGCCAATAATTGGACCTAAATTTGTATTTCGCGATATTTTACATACCGAAGTTGGTATTCTACATAGTTTCATATATATGTAAAATTTATATTGTACTAATTATAAAAAAATAACTATATAAATATAACTGCGAATGAGTTATATAGTTTAATTCTTCTATCAAAAGTCATGTACTAAATAAAAAATTACCACAAATAAAAGAAAAAAGTATAATTTTGTAATATATAAAAACTTGCAAAAAGTATCAAGAAGTAATACTTTTTTCAAATACTATCTGTAGAGAAGCGGGTTTCCCATGCACTCTCGAAAAGCTTATTAATCTTTGTTAACTGCAACCCATTCTTAAATTCGCATCCCGGAATATCCGGCGGCTTAAGGATACTCCTCTTTAGGCAGGACTGTCGATCTTCTACGCTTTTGCTCAGCAATCTGTCTCTCTCGAAGCCGACAGCGGCGGTGTCACGCCTAGTAGCCGCGGCTAGCCGCGCACGTCGGGAGAAATTTTAATAAACGGTTCCTCGGGTTACCGATGCCCGCATACATAGGTAACACGCACGTACACGGCCAAGTGTTGGAGGTGTTGCCTGGTAGCCGGCAAGACGACGCGGCCGGGGGAGAGAGGTTAATCACCCACGCTGGATTTTAATAAACGGTTCGGGGGGCAAACAAAGCTGGCCATCAATAACCACGGCGCTGCCTCGCTCTCTCGTTCTCTCGTTCCGTCTCTCTTCCTCCATCCGAGGCCCCCACGGCCCACCTCGCCGCCTGACCGACCCGCGGCCATGCCAGGGCCTTTGCCACCAGCTTGTCGAGTCTCGCAGCGGACAGTGAGATAGGCGGAGATTGTATCTCCGTGGTTATTAATTAACCGGCGAGAAGGGAAGGCCCCCTTTCATCACCTCGCAAACGATCTCGCCTTCAGCGAGAGAGGGCCCTCGGCCTTGCCCTAGCATGTATATGGTATACAGCATATAGCTGCAACTCGGTAACCTCTTGCTTGATACGAATACTCTGATCTTTACGCGTATATACAGGAGGACAGATCATCGTGTAGAATAGAAGCTATCAAAATTGTAGATGTTATTAGTCTGCATTACGGAGGTTCTATAAATATCAAACAAGAGGGGGCGCAACGTAATTCTCATTCGTACTGTTTTGCTACTCTACATCTTAGAGAGAAACATAGTAGTATAAAAAACGACTATAGTGACAACTATACTCTCTAAATCTGAATCAGTAACATTCAATTGAAAAAAAAAAAGAACAATTTGAGCATTGTATAATTAAAATGACGATACTTGGAATGAACGATGCGAAATATTAATTAAACCCGCGGTGTTATATCTTATTTGTTATTCAAAATGAAACTATGTAACGACAAATAAACATCATTGTTTCGTGCAACTAATATTCCTCGTTATCATAAAAGAAAATTTCTGTTTTCATCTTTACTTTGAGGAAATATTAGAAGTACATGCAGATAAGCAAAGTCTGGAGTACATTTCGTTATCACAATCGTTTGAAAATATGTTTAATCGAATTCTATTAACAACGCGTACGGAAGATAGAAGATTAGCGTGCTTTTAAACAATACACGCGTTGAGAACATTTTTCTCATTACAGACTTTGTAGAGGACGTGAAATCAGAAGCAGCGAGATCCGCGCGTCGCGATATCGAGATATCTCGCGGAAAAATCAATACGAAACGGCGTAATAGGCACTTACCCGTTTATGGACGTTCGACTGATGAACCAGGATAACGCCGACCTGGCTAACGAATGCCAAGCCTGCAGGGGCAGCGAGTCGGATCTCTCCGCGGATCTTACGAGGAAAATTTCGGCGGCTTTGTCGGGCTGTTCGGCATTGGGACCGGTACCAAGCGGCACCCACAAATCCAGTAGATCTTCTCTGATCTTGCTCTTGTCTACCCTATACCACTGTAAAAATAAAAACATAATTGTTACCATCATATTCTCGTATTCAACAGAACTTTTTCATTTAACTATTCTATTAATAAATAATAAATAAAAGTAATTTTATTTATTTTTCTGTAATTTTACACGAATATACTTTTCGCTTTTATTTTAGTGTTAATAGATAATAAGCCAATTAATAAAAAAATCTTGATATTATACCTATAAGTAGAATTATTTATAAATTTATTAAATTACAAACTTGAATACGTGATCTATGCAAAATTCTTAGGATTACATTTAAGAGGTAATATTTTTATATAATATATTATATCACATATATAAAAATAGTAGGCAAGTAAGAATTGATTTTCTCGGAATGTGTTGCGTAATCACACAGGTAAAATTATTCCATCGTTAAAATCATCTTGCTGTACAAGGCAGATCAATTTGCGGGAATAAAATTTGTGAAGTTCCAAGTATATATTCCATTAACGTCTCACCGGGCGGGCCGCCGAAAATGTATTTCTCGCTTCATTACGGCCGCGTATTATGGTATTAACGATACGTATATCCCTCGGTCGCGGATCAATTTTCCTCTCGAAACTCTCACATATTTCGAGAGTTCGCGTAATTACGCGCTGTTGGGTTTCTTCTTTCATTTTTTCTCCTTCGCGGTCTCTCTTGCAAAACACACATATCGTCGACTGCCAGGAGGATACGCATCGCCATAACGTCTCGGTTCGGTACGGACGACGCCGAAGTTTCGACACGTTAATGCGCGAAAAAAATAAAAACTTACGAAGTCTTATATTTCATTACGGCGCCGTACAACCGATGGACGTCGCATCCGTTGAACATTTTTCGCTTCATTATCGAAGCCACGTATCGCGACATTAACAATTCTTTTCTCGCCTGCCGCGCGCCGTCCGTGTCCTCGTTCTCGTCCTCGAGGAGAACCGCGAAACGCCACACAGTCCGAAAAGCAATTACGTTGACCGGTCGACTGGTCCACCGGGCCTTGCGCTACTACACGACAGATATCCGATTTCACCGTCAGCTTCCGAGAATGAGAACCAATTACGCGGCCCCGAGGCATTAAGGAATCGATCTAATTTGCGCGCGCGTTCGGCGGCGCGGCGCGGCGCGGAGCGGTGGCTCTTAATGGCGAGAGAGCCGGCCGATGAAATTATACGAAAATGTAATCAAGGCGCTTTTTGTCTCGTTTCGCTTCGAGCGGGGCAGGGGCGTAATTAGGAATGCTTTTGCGCTTCGCGACGGGGGACACTTGTTGCTCGCTCCGCTTCTCTCCCGCTCCCTCATTTTCTCTTGCCACATCTCTCTCTCTCTATCTCTCTCTCTCTCTTCCTCTCCTTTCCCTTTTTTCTTTCATTTCATCTTTCCTTCCTTCCGTCCTTTTCCCGCTCGCTATCTCCTATTCTCTCTCGATTGTCTCTCCTTTTCCCGTTCCTTCTCTCACCATAAATTTCTCTCCTTCTCTGTCCTGTTCCCGCGTCTGACTCTTCGGTAGTCGAGAGCTCGAAAAAGGATGAAGGAGCCGGCGGGGGAAAAAAGCCGGGAGATGGAAGGACCTCGCCACAGAAGGAGAGTAATTAACACCGTGGTGCCCAGGTGCGCGGCCCTAAGAAGTCGTTTATGGATCGCCCGGTTGCCGCGGCCGCGTAGCCGGCCATCAATTAGATTCTCTAATTAAAACAGTCCACTCTTCTCGCCGCGGCAGTACATTAACTTGGCTCTACACTGCACCAAGTCCCACCGATCGACTTTGTCATCGTCCACCGGGCGGAGGCGCGACGGATCGTCGCGTTTCTTGTTCCGAGGGCCGGGCAGCTTGCCTGGCATTCGATAAGACCCACGATATAACACCTCGGTTTACTAGCGGTATGAGAATGTCGGACTTTCGCAAAACGCGCTCTCGATCGATGCCGGATGAGTAATCGTGTTTCGCGAACGAGCCCTGATCTTACATCTTCTACAACTTTCAAGGACGGTATCTTTTTAGATGAATCAAAATATTTTCGCGATGCACAATGAATCGCGGAATTTATGTACCTACATGAATGCGATATTACTTGCAATTGCACTTTTGTACAAGCTATCATTCGTGAGATATTTATTTTCAACCGTGAATTTTTATTAATGAATTTGCTCGTGCACGAGTTTTTTTTGTTTAGTCGAAGAAGATATTTTCTGTCGTATTGAAATTTTGTGTTAAATTTAACATACTTCACGTGTTCCCACCCAAAGGTCCACCCAAATTTTGGTATCAATTTAGCACAAGATGAATATCTTAATGTGAACTGTATAAATTTAAATTCAAGCTAACATTGTAAAAACGTTCTAAATATAAGCTATTGTCTTTTATTCGTTTATCTTAATATCTTAAAAGAAAAAATCACATTATTTTTATTTATTTACGTACTCATACGTCGATTGATTCACATTTTGACATGACACTTGGAAGTTAAAAATAACAAAATGTTTAACTCAAGAGTTATATCATCTTTGTTGTCCAAACGAGCATTATAACTCGGATATGTTAAATATTCAATGTAAAGTTTTAACAAAGAATGATTTTCACACAAATATTTTTCTCTATTTTTATACACAGAAATTAAAATAAGATATATTATGAAATCAATAACTTGTGTAGTAATACATATTATTTAATAATTATATTAATCTCATATAATAGCCTTAGATTAGATTTACAGCTTTTAAAAAACAACGACTGTTTTTTAATCGATCGAAAAATAGATTGAAAAAAATATCAACCGTTTATGTGAAGATGTAAGTATCTTTATTTCTCTTATTTTTATTAACATATATCTTTATTTCTTTTGATAGTATACTTTTGACATCTCTTGCTTTTTTTGTAGTAAAAAAGCATGGTAGATCATTTCGAAGGTAATACCGAAACAAAGAAGTGTCCAGCGATACACGCGTGGAAGTGTGAAGACAAGCACTACCGCGGTGTTCGCGACATGGCGCAAAGAGGACGCCGCGCGTGCAATTTTAATTATGGCTACCAGCGTGTGTCGCTAATTGCAGGTAGCCCGACGCGCTCACCCCACGTCATCACACTTTGATTCGACTTTTTCCCCCAGGACATTACAAATGGCTACCGACGTGGTCGCGCGCGCTGCCGGACAGCATTCCTCTTCGTGTCATTAGTGGCGACTTTCTGCGCAGCGCCGGGGACTTAAGGGAAGGAAGGATCCGGGACGTGGCGGAGAAACGCGGACGGAGAATGAGAGACAATCGACTGCTACCTCCATGCCTTCCGTGTAGCCACGCACCAATCGCGCCTCTCGGCAACCGACAACAAGTAGCCGACTCGGAAATCGCAGCCATCTAAATCAACGTCGCGCGTTCACCGCGACGAACGGACGAAATAACGCCGGGGAAAAAAATCTAACGCCCTCGACCTCAAGATCCTCACGAGATACGCTCCGGCGCATGTCATTTATATGCAGTATGTATTTTGGATCTCATACGACAATTGTGATCATTTCTATTTGTTTCGTAGTAGGTATATGTACTTAGAGAATGTTTAAAGCCGTAATCACACTAGCGATTGCACGATTGTGATTAATGATTGAGTATTACTTTTTATCAACCAGTTAGAGCAAAGTAATCGGTAACTGCTTCGTTCTGATTGGTTGAAAAGTAATTCTCAATCGTCAATCACAATCGCGCAATCGCTAGTGTAATTACGGCTTAAGACTATGATTGCCCCCCCTTCTCCTGTTAAGTAATTTTATTCCGACGTCATGTTTAATCAGCACGTACGTTTATATTATGATTATAACTATTATTGTTTACCAACCATATATGTATTTTCTGATAGGTTTTATATTTTGATAAAATATAAATATAATTATTGTTGCTAATATTATAACAATAAAATTGAGCTCACAATCAAAATTATTTCACCGTAAGGTCATAGCCACAAATACCAAACACTTTTCTCAATAATAATTGTCGACCCAAAGAACTCGACGAATATAAATAAAACAATCTTTCAACGCGAGAAAGATTGGCATTGATAACGTTTAGAAATCATAGTATTTTAACCTATATGTAAAAAGTTTCGATAGGAAAGTGGAGATTATTGCGAAATTTTATTGAGGAATACGTCGTTAAGAATGCCTGAGTGAAGGTACATTTTATACAATTCTCGAATATAAAATAACGGGGTAGTGGCTTACGCGATTATGCTGTTCGCTCTGTAACAACGGTGAGTTTCGCTCTATGATCTGAGATTTGCGAGTGGAGTCTGTGTTGTGATCATCGTGGAGTTACGTTCGAAGGCGCACTTTGTCCAAGACGGTTATGCGTTGCTTTATGCCGGCACGGAACGATGCATGGGAAAACTTGTAAAACGTAAACTGTAACATTGGGCTATCATTCGGACGATCGGAATGCGCTTTTGTGACATGCGTTCGTTGAATTGATATGTGTTTACCGAATTGCTTTCATGTAGTGTGACGACATATTTACCGAGTCTTGATTTTAAATACATTCTTCGTTCTTGTTTTATCTAGATAAAATATTAATAAATATAAAACTAATAAAATGGTATAAATATTAATAAATATAAATATGTACGAAAATTTGATCAATCTTGGAATTCATTCTTAATCTCCATAATTTTGTTGTACAATACATCTTCATAACTAAGCTTGAATTTAAATTTTATATTAAAGGAAAGAAATTAATTAAAGAGAGAAGCGCAATTAATAAGATATCCACTTCAGCATCATTATTAAATTAACGATCGATTTAATTGGTGATATTATTTCAGAGCTTAAGTTTACGATTATTGCGTTTTTATAAAATCCGACGTACAGCTTATACATACTTATCTGAAACGTACGTCTGTATGTCTTTAACGTTTACGTATAAATATTAGGGGTATCAAAATCTATGTGTAAGCATCGACCACATTTAATTCTTCTCTTTTACATATTTTCATTTTATTTAAATAGTTATTTTATTGAAATAATGATGACGAAAAATGATAAGACTTTTGGCATTTTTTTTTTGAGTCAATGCGTTTGACTATTCTCGAAACATGCTATTGTTGACTGCCGTAGAGCCATCCAGAATCGTTTTCGCGCAAGTCTGTTTCTTTTTCTTTTCTCGAGATCTCTTCTTCCGGTCTGAGAGAAAATTGAACACGCGTAAACGGTGCAAACTGCGAACGATAAACAACGTCGTCGAGCGGTTTATGTTTCCCTCGCGGAATACTGGAGATGTTTGGCCGCTCAGCTACGCGGGGCTTCTCGGATTCCTGAGGCGTGTTGGATCGTGAGTCAAACGCATTCTCTTCCCGCGCCATTATGTTATTGCTGCTAGGGTGGTGGCGCGGACCGACAGGCGTTATATCGACGCTGTAGGAGAGGAACGAGAACCCCCGTCTCTCCCGTTCTCTAGACAATTTTTTTCTCCCGGGTGAATGCTTTCTTCTTTCTCCTTGACGAGGGCACGCGACGAGATTTCGCGCTTTACAAAGGAAACCCCTCGATCGCTCCAAGAATTAAGACTTATATTCGGAAGGACGGTCAGATGCTCGCACATAAAAGTATTACGAAAATATTACTGAGAATTTACGTACGTTGGTTTTAGGTTTAGTTTTGCAAAAAATAGTTCACAAAGCTTTGAAGAAATGCAGTAAAATGCAGTAAAATGCAGTAAAATGTTTCTTTGTAAACGCATTAATATTTGAAATATTTCTGATTTTTAATAAAATCTTTTATATTTAAGGCTAACCACTCACTACGAATATTTAAACTCTTCTTTTATTTTGGAATGGAATAAAAGTAAGTATATTGTCGAAATTTGACAGCTATCGTATACAGTTTATTTTTCATTTTTTGATCATGACAAAGGCATAATTTAATTTTAAATATATGATTACTTTTTATCACAAGGGATGTTTTTCGATATATTTTATAAATTTATTCTACCGGTTGTAAATACTGTTTTATTAAAAAATATTTATACTTTAATATAATTTGCAAAAATTATTATTTTCCTGTTTTTTCCTTTGTGATATTAAACCCAAGTTGACTATAGTGAGTAGGGAACTTAAATGAATAAAATAATTCATTAAATACTGAAGCCATAGAGGTGTACAGAAAAATAACAACATTTCTACGTCAAGAAGCCGATTTGCAAAATTTTATTGAACGCCTGAGGTAAAATCTACAAAGTGCACCGACGAAGAGCAATCGATGGAAAACTGAAGCGGTGAAAGCGCGAAGTAAAGCTCGTACCCCTTTCGTAAAAATCACACGAAGGGAGCGCGAGTATCTTGATTGGGAAAGCAACGGCGCGGTGTAACTAACCGTAAGGAGTTTTCATCGAGATCGACAATCGACTAACGAGGCCAGCCGCGCCTAGAATATCAGTTCGTTTGCGCCGAAAAGAGAGACGTAAATACGTATTCGGGAAACACCTTCGAAGGAAACGATGGAGACGGCCATGGCAAAAATAATACGCTTTTTAAATATAACATATTTTGATCTTAAGAAAATTGAAATACTTTTCTATACTTGCAAATATTGGTAGTGAAATATTTTGCATATAGTGATGCAATTTACGACAAAAATATTGTAACCCGTGAAGATAGAATGCAGGAGATTTTGTTAAATGTGTACTGTCCGCCTAAACCGTTACGACTACTGCAAAACAAGCTAGTAAAATTGATAATTTATATGAATACAAATGTCAACTGCAAATAAATTCAAGCCAGTCTTGTTTCAAAACATTCTTACCTTTTCACACTCTAAAAAATATCGATGTGGATAATAAATATTACGTCGTGTGTATATAATTCTCATTGTGTATGTCTGTAAAGTGTCAAGATTAATATCAACACGATAAGGATTCAACATGCATGAGATTTAAATCAATACCAATATTTTTTAGAGTACATTATTGGTACTCATATTATTAGATATTAAACACCTTTTTTCAATAAAACATTAAAATTAGTTATTAGTTAATCATTCTTTTTATAAATCTTATGTACTTGGTGATTTTCGTTCATAGATTCGATATTTTCAAGTACGATTTAAAAGACACACATTTTAGGCGATTGGTTCAAGTCTTATCTTTTTTGCAGTACGTTATAGAGAGACATAATAAATTAGTTTATTATTGATGAAAAATGAAACAGTAAGAATCTTATTTGATCGTAAATGTGAATACACAACAAAACCAATAGGAAAAAAGCCCGTAACGATCGAGGATGGATTCTTATAGTACTTAAATAATTCTATAAATTTGATATACTTGTACATATATAAGTCACTTAAATGTGCGCCAAATTGATTTTTCGGACTTAGAAACGTAACTAAATTTGTAGTAATATCATAATTAAATTTGATGTGTTCATAAAAATTTAATATTTTTCGTGGTAAATAAATTTATGTACAGATTAATTATTTTTCCAGCATATTAAGATCTATTTAATAAATGCCTATTGAGTTTAAAAAATTGTAATATTACTACAGTAATTGTGTTTTTAAGTCTGAAAAATCAATTCAACGCAGTTCAAATAACTATACATACAAATGGTATATAAATAAATTCACATAGAATTATTTAAACAATAAAAATCCAACTTCGACCGTTAGGCTTTATTTCCTATTAGTTGTAAAAAATTAAACCTGTAATAATAGAATAATAGCCTGAACTATCAAGCTATAATTTCTAATGTTTATTTGCGTAGAAATCAGTACCAATCTAGAAGTTCATACATGTAAGTGCTAATATTATCTTTCTGTCGAATAAATAAATCCGCGCATTTCCTGGTCTTACGTTTCTTCCTTCGTTCTGCCGTTTCAGATAGTGGTCGCAACTATAAAAAATTACCCTCATAAAAATAAGAGATAGGACAAAATAAAAAGTCCGAGAAAACCGAGCTAACGAGATCTCTCTCATCTCCGTTATTCCGGAGTAAAGTCTGTTTCCTCGCTATTTTGAAGTCAGCGCCTTAAAATCCAGGTTCGCGTGAACTTTCGGCGACACACAAAGAGTATCTTCCGCGTTACCTCGCCAGATATCATTTCCACTCCGGGAACCGGTATCACTTCTCTCGTACGTGCGATCTCATTTGTCAGTCAAAGTCCTGTTTTCCAGAAATTTCCGACGTTCCTCGCGGCGAAAGAGAGATTGAAATATTTATATATTTTGAAGATTAAAAAAGTACAAAATTTCCAAAATTGATTTTATATCTATATAAAGCATAAACTCGAAAAAATCCGTAATAAAAAGTATTATGAGCATTTCTCTGTCTACAAATTTTTTCGAGTTCGTGCTTTATATTGTATATATAATAATTTGAGTATATGACAGTGCAGACAATAATATAAATAGACAAATTACTACGTACACAAAAGTAATTTACGCATCAACAATATTCCAACTTATTTAGATATTTTAATGTATTCAATAAAAAAGCAAGCTGTACTATCACAAAAATATTTTTAATATACATAAATGTATTTATTGTTGAACATGTAAATATTTTATGCTCTTATAACTATATAGAATATCCAAAGCCACCGGATGCTCTTTTAACAGATTCTTTGGCCAATTTCGAAGTCGATATTTCCTTCATGAAAAAGGCATGACAGGCGCGAAGTGCCTAAAAAGCTTGCATTCGTGTCAATTAAATATTAACAAGACCCGGCGCTAAATCGATTTAATATTGTAAAGGAAAGAAAAGATGCTTCTCTCTGCGCGTAGGTTTTTATTACGAAAGAATTTTTAATTACACCCATTTCCACGACGTTGGCGAGTCCACACGTCCATCCGCAGAAATCAGTTTCCTGACGTAACCGGTCCGCAGGCTCGGCCACGTGCGATTATGCGGCACGATAAGCGGAGATCCGTCGGCCATTCGGATTTATCGCGGATCCTGTGTCGAGATCCTCCTTCGCGATGACCAAGTGATGACCAAGTCGACCGGTCGACCGACCGGGAGGACGAAGACGGAGCTTCGCGAGAGAAAGAGACTCCGGGTCATAAACGCGCGAAGCGTATCATTCGCTCTCGGTCCCCCAAACAATTTTACGCGTCCCTAAAACCCGCCACGAGATAGCGCATCTGGTCGCGGCAACTTCTTTTTTTATGTTCCCGCGAATAAGCCGAGTAATGAATATCATAGGGACGAAGGGCGGCGAAGAGGGCGCTCGAGGTGTTATTTGCGTCACCGTTTAGGGGCGGTCATGCATGCGATGCGTACGCGATCGCGTCGATAGGTTCACTTTAACGTCGGTATTTACAGCAAGATCGATAGTATCAGGCACTACGGCGTATAGGTATCATCCGAGTCTGTAAATGTAACGCAAATTGTTATCATATCGTAACAGATCGTTTCATGTTCCACGTGAATACTTCCACGAAGCGTCCGAGTCTTCTTCTAACGTGTTGGAACATCGACGCAAGTGTAGCGTGACATGTGTCATAAATTTGCCCGAGGTTATGCGGATTTTGATTGATAACAAGTGTTTCGGATTACTGATGTTAGTAATTTGACGTTGCAATATTGGCGACTGACCGATAAAAAATTATGATATCGAGAAGACTGATTAGTCTGACAAAAGACAGCCTTACGGAATACGAGAGGTAATAATGAAAATGGCAAATGTTGTGGAAAATAAAGTGAAATTAGTCGTTCTTAACCTTTCATTTCTAGCATGTCCAGAATGCTTCCGTCTTATAAATTCTAAATATATGAATGCCATTTATATACATTATATACATATATATATAACGTAAAAAATATTTTACAATTAAAAAATATTTCATTTATCTTCATACATCTAAAAGATGTATAAAATATGATCAAACTTTGCAATTATAAAAAAAAATAATAAAAATTGAGATATAAAAAATATTGGAGTATATTCCATATACAAATTATCATAGGTATTTAAAAAAAACTACGGATTAAATATTACACGTAAAAATCATAAATAATAAATATTAATTGTATAACAAATACACACAACGTAAATCGTACAAAGTTATAAATAAAAATGCAAAAAGGTTTCCTTGTATTTGTTATGATTGTTTCTTCCCTCATGACAATCGATTGTTCTCTCTTCTCCTTTCTGTTTCCGCTAAACATTTGTACGGTCACGAGTACTGCTGTACCTAATTGCATCTCACATTATACGTTTATGTATTGACAATTCGGGAACTAATATTGATCACTGTGATTACGCATGATATACTTAAGATTTTTAAGAAATAGAACACACAACACGCTCCGATAGAAGGGTGCGAGAGAAAAAAAAAAGGAGCAGAGAATAAGGGTCGGGATGCGGGATGGAAGGGTAGGACAACGGCTGAGGGGCCAAACGAGAAGCAACGACGAGATATACTTGTCTTATGCGCGTCTCTCTCCCGGAGTCCCTCGCCTCTTGCCTCCCCTCAAAAGCCTCATCCATCAGTCACTTAATATTTCAAAGCAGCGCCCTGTGCAGCGTTCTATCTTTCTTTCTCTCCCTCGCCCCCTGTCGTCCCTGATCCGGCGGGATGCGCGGACGTTGTCGTGAGCCCTTTTTAAAAGCTTAAAACATCGGTGCGGAGCCGCCGCATCAACACCGCTATACGTTCGGGCTGGGAGGAAAGTTTTTCGACTTTGCTGGGGGATATTAGAGCGCGACGTTCCCGGATGACAATGACGCGACGGCAGCGGCGGACGGGGACGCGCGAAGTGATGTCTCGCGTCGATTTCGTGGGGGAAAAACCTCGCGGGGCAACCTACCACCTCTTTCCTTTCCCTGCCGCTGCCACCCCTTGCCACCGCTCGAAATTCAAATTTCTCGTTTCACGCGACCGAATGGGATTCTTCCCTTCTCCCGTGAGCACCTGCCCGAGTACGCGCCGCAGTCGTTGGAGTCGAGATCGATTCGCTCTGCGTCTCGCGAGGCGGCGGGAAACGAGGACCGGGGAGGGATGGTGCTCGCAAATACGGAGATAAAAGCTCGCTGTTGTTTTCTTTTATCCCCCCCCCGCCCCCCACCCCTTTCTCTCGCCCGCTTTTTGACGAACGAGATGCGACCGGATTGTCCGATTCGAGCAGAAGATGAGCTCGATCTAAGAATGTAATTTCGATCGTAACTTCACATGTAACTCGAGAATCACTCTCGTCGAATGAAATTGCGGAGTTTTCTAGAAAAGATAGAATTTAGTTAAGAATAGATCTTGAAGAGAGATTTCTCTAATAAATTTTAGAGAGTTTTATTGTTGGAAATTAAAACTGATCTTGACATTATAGCGCGGCGAGACGAAAATTATTTGTCTAACTGGATATATAGTTTTCTTTTCGAAAATAGAGAATTGTTGATTTTTATAAAAAAAAAATAGAAATTAATACTAAAACTTCAATTTTTATCCTACCCATTTTATTATATTAGTATTTTAATGAATCTCAATATTAGATATATATTTAATCATTTTGCAGAGTTTTTATACAATACCTTATGCTTTCTCGAAACCTTTAAAAGGGTTTGATAAGAATCCGAAAAAAGGCATAGCAAAAATTTTTTAATTTGAGTTCGTAGAAAATAAAAGAAAAGCTTTTCCGAAATATTGAAAATATATCGCGAAGAGTGTGTAATTTAACGTAATAAATCGAGGAAGTTTAATTTATTAACAAACAAGTAAATTGCAGGCAAAGATATATGTAAATACTGTCAAGGCTTAGAAAAAATGATATCACACCAATCTTAAGTATGCTATTAGCTTGCTATATACTTGAGGAAAAATATTGCCAAAACGATGGTATATGTGACTTCTTTCACGCATCGAAAATATCATATTAACAGATAACGTTATCTTCTGCTTATCCTCCCGGTATTTATGCAGAATTACGTAATCAAGAACTCAGCGCACGGTTTCACATGGCAATTTATCATTTATAATATGTACACTGTGTAGATACACATGTAATAATGAACGTTTTATGATCGTCATCTGCCAGTTCCGTCTTTACAACATTATCATATGTGAATCAAATTGAAATAAAAATGTAACATTTAATTAAAAGTGATATAAAATGTTTATTTATATTAAATTATTTTAAATTGTGAAAAGAGAGTATTATAATTATTTTATATTCAATACTTATCCGCAAAAAATAATAATTAAATTACACATGGAAACATTAAAATATGTTAAATGTAACGTTTGCATTCAGGATGTCCACAAAGAGAATTTTCAAAGATTGAGTAGAAAAAAATTCATATAAACTTATATATGTCCAAAAATACTATATTAAAAAATTTTTAATGTTTCAAAATTTACAAGCAAAATTGTTTTCTACAATTTGTTATATAAGTTATGTGGTTTATACATGAACCGCTTTATTTTGGAAAGAATAATATGCGAGTTTCTCTTAATCAACAATTTCCTTAACGTTGAATCGATCGCAGCGGATCAATCATTTGGTCTCCTAACTAAGTCATAAAGTTTAACGATTCTTGGCTTATATTTATAGGAAACGTATATAAAATATTCATGTAACATAGTTTGTTTACGAGAGAAATACAGAATTAGCTTGGTAATGTAATATTTAAAATGCATTTTACTACTATTTTCAATACAACGTAGAAATATTCGAAAGAGTTTAAAAGTAATTTTAGTTTGATGAATGGATGCCTGTATTCTTGCAGATAAAGGTATTTTCGAATATTTATTGTAACTATTGTGACAACTGATAAAATTCAAATCAAATGATGTACTAACTGTTCTGAATCAATCAACAATTCCAATAACAAATTATAGAAAATAATTGTGGTCATAAATCTGTGAACATTTATAACTTTTTTAATAAACCATTTTCAGACATAAGTTTATAAACTTTTTTCACTTACTCGACCTCATTGATACATTTGTATAAGTTTGGCATCATTCTTTGCAGACACCCGGTATATTTCATTTGTGATGATAAAATGTGGCGTAATACCAATCTCACATGAAACAAGTTATAAGTGTTAAAGCAATTGAATCAATCAGATCTCTTCACAGATATAGGTAACAGTTGTGAAGAATAGATAAATAAAAAAAATCAATATTGTTTGTGCGCGCAAGTGTAGTATTTGATATTGAAATTTTATGAGACATATATGCATGTTCATTAATTCAGTGAGTGATAAATAATGATTTATTATCTACTTAATTTTCTAGAAATGAAGAAAACAGCATAACGCATTTATTTTGCTAATTATGGATATGTCTAGTTTCTCTAATTGCTGTAGTCTTTTATCACAAAAAAATAGAAACAAGTAAAAATATCTTTCTTATTATTCATGTTTAACAAAATGAAAAATAAAATAATTGGCAATATTATATTTAATACATATAATATATAATCATTTCTTTTGTAGGTATTATTGTTAGTAATGTTAAACAGCAACAAAAATTATTATTTTATTCATTTATTTATGTAAAATTTTATTCCAAGATGTCGCATTTGTATGATTTCCAGTAACATTTAAAAAAGTCGACGAGCCGTTTCCTGTTTTTGTGACTTCGATCAGAGGCACATCATCCCAGATCGATGATTTGAAGCTCGAGTATTTTTCGCTTCGGTCGTCATCGTCATGGGGGCCCCGCGATCGTGATCGCCGCGAGTAAATTGGCGTGGACTTCTCCCGTCGTCGCAATTATAAATAGGATAGGAAAGCGCGGATAGAAAGAGAGAGAGAGAGAGAGAGAGAGAGAGAGAGAGAGAGAGAGAGAGAGAGAGAGAGAGGATGTTTCAGGAATATCGAGGACGTAATTATCCCGTAATTACCGAGCGCGGTCTTGACTCTTCAGCAGCTCTACGTCTCGGCGGTTATCCGAGTGGGGGTAGTCAGTGGTTGGCCTTGTGCGGTAATTGTACTAATTATTACTGCCCTTCCCCCCCCCTCGCCCCCGCGCCCCCATGCACCGCCGGGTTTGCTCCCTCCTTCCCCCGCGGCCGCCCAATTACCCCCGGTGGCCCGCGCGAGAGAACCCAGAACTCTCGCGCGGAGATTTCAGAACCTCGTTTCTTGGAAAAAAAATCTTTGTTAGCGCCCGGGATGCCCGCGGGCCGTCGTAAAATTGACGGTGGGAGGTTTCTGGGAAATCGTAATTAATTTACGGCCGCATAAATTAGGGGTAATCGACAGGGGACTAGGCATGCGAGTGTAAGACGAAGCACCGGTATAATTGCGCGTTAAATTTTACGCTGTCACGTGATTACGAAAAATAAAGAAGCGCGGTACACGTAAATACATATCTCTGCAAAAAAAAAAAAAAGAAAGACGCGCAGCTTAATCATCGTTAATAATTCTCAA